>NW_017100468.1:107571-145244 GCF_001263275.1 Habropoda laboriosa | reverse complement strand
ATGTAATTTTTAAGAATATAAAAACAGAGTACAATGAGAATAAAAATTAACTCATAAACTGAATACCATAATGCACAGAAATAAGCGCAGTTGCTATGCAAAATATTACACAATGTGAGTTCACGTTTAAAAGTCTTTCCAAAGTCTGAACGTTTTAAGCAATCATCGTGTACGTGTGTTGTTCATTAACTGCTATCTTCGTTAACGGTATTAGGTATAAAAATGAATTCTTTCCGACTGGATTCACATAATTAATTCAAAGCCACCGAGTTTCTATCGCGACGGTATTCGCAAGCTGCCAGAGAAATGGCGGAAGGTCATCAGCAATGATGAAAATTATTTCGTTTCTTGATCTGTTTCCATTCTTTTTAAATGAAACTTTGGCTGCACCAAAAAGCCAGAAAGAATTCATTTCTGAACCTGATAAATTCGAGATGAAGCATAATTTGCTTCTACTTCGCGTAATAACACGGCCACGCTGCTTTGATCTACCACGTCGAAAGGAATTAGCGGATTGATTAATAATATATTTGAATTTATTTTATCATCACAGAGACGGAGTGTTCAACGAAGAGAGAACATCAGTATGAAAAGAAAAGTTCGGACACAACGATGCACGTAAACGGGCATTCGGCACACAGCGCGAAGCAAGAAATGGGTAAGTTTGTTCATTGCAGTGTACAATACTGATCCTTTCATTAAGACCCTCCTTCGAAGAGCCGGTTTGCATACGATAAAAAAACGAATATAGCTGAAAGTCTCTCAGCTGCTTATATTTCTCTACGCATACAGCAGCACCTGCTTCCGAATTCTTTGGCGATCTCTCCTATTCTCACGCAAATTCACCGGGGCGGTTTTCGCAACGACATGCCACACACGCAAACACACGCTCATATACGCCTTACTTACATATTCATACCTAGAACACTTTCTAGAGTACAAATATAAAGAACTGTAATGTAAAATTTGTACACTTCTATTTACACTACCGGCAAAAAGTTTGGAATCACTGTGCGTTGCAAGTTACACAAAAATGCCGAGAAAAAAGTCAGCAGCTTTAAGAATTTTTTAACGAATTTTGTATCGTTCGAATCAATCGATATGAGATAAATTGCTGTTTATCTCCACGGTATCAATATCAAGTCTATGAAAAATTAATAACAGATTCAGTACTGATGAAAATTCGGAGGTGATTCCAAACTTCTGGCCGGTAGTGTATTTCCTCGGTATTTTTCTTAATTAATGACAAGTATTTTTTTTAAATAAGTAGTCAGTAATTATGAATATTTTGGTCAGTATAGGTAATTAATTGTCAGAATTAAGTCGCTCTTTGTCAGTCCAATTTTGTTCATTCGGTTGAGATTCATTTGCTTTCTGGACGATAGAATTAAAATTTAAGGTTAGGTTATACACAGACAAATTATTCTGTTTACTAATATTTTCATGAAAATATCGACAGTTTTTGTATTAATCGATGTAATACTCACCACTTATTTAAAATACTGATTAGAAATTTTTTAAAATACTGACCCAATAAATAGCGGCGAAATTTATACATGGATGAACTTCTCATTTTAAATGCAAGGAATGTGTCGATGTAAATGTCTCTTTGGTTTTCTGTTTTTAGAAACAGTTTGTGAAGTTATATTCTTTTTGTACTTGAAGTAATATTAATCTATTTAGGTCATTCGAAGGAATGTATTTTCGTTAATTACATACCTGCTGCAGATTTTCCTGCCGATTGATCAGTTTTCTCAGCAGATTTTCTCCCTGGATTCAAGCCTATTCCGTACTTAACCCTAATTCAATCCATTTAGCGTTGCTACTTCTGCAATTTACTCGAGATGCTCTGTTACAAATTTCCGAACAATTTTCTTCAAAATACGTCATTCTCGTCTCACTTATGACACCAATGTTGCCTTCTTCCAATTAATATGGTAACGATAGCAGAAACCGTGAATAATCAATTATCCATAGGAGTATAAATTTAATCCTCTTCTATAGTAAATTATTCGTCCATTAACGTTTCTTAATTTTGCTAAATATAATAAAATTATTATAGAGTTAATTCTTCTTAAAAAATACGAATTAGTTAATACAGATATAATTATTGTAAAAATAAATAATAACTTTTTGATGGCAGCTTCACAAACTGTAAAGACTACGTAAAATATAAATAATCATTGACAGTTAATATTTGATTGATAGTTTTACTTTGTAATAAGTATTAATGTTGTTTCTTCTGAATGAGATCAAGTATACAATGAAATCTACCGTGCTCGTAACATTCCGTTTTCTATGTCACCGTGGATTCCTTTGAAATCTTCAGCGCGTATTTACATATTTGTGCATGTTTTGCGAAATTTGCATCGTCTATAAAGAAAATATATTATCATGTCACTGCGTTATACAAATTTATGCAGTAGTCTGAAGCAAGCGAGTGCATACTTATCAGGCAGAAATTACTTGAGGTACAAAATGAAAAATAATGTTGGAAATAACGAACCATTTAAATTATTTCGTTATTTTTATTGTAAAAATGACCTAAGGAAGACGAACTTTATTTTATACCAAACTCAAATGAACTTCTTCAACGTAATTTTTCATTTCTTGGTAGCGTGTTTCTCGTTGAATTCTGCGTGGTAAGAAAATCTGTATTGATACAATAGGATCAGAAATTATTTGCGAGACTGTTTAGGAATAAATTTGTGCAAATATGAAATAAGTTGAAAAGAATTATTGTCAATAATTACGAGGAAAGTTCAGTTCAAATGAACTGAGATATAACTACTTTAAAGCTGCTTTCACCAAAATAAAATGATATACTGTTTAACTTCGCTTATCTTTTTCTTTTTTTTTTTAAAGAGAAAAATCATTCTTGTAATACGGAGATATTAAAAATATTCTTATTCTGCAAAATTAATTCCCGATTCGAGTCTTTCAATATTTGAAAAAGATATGTCAGTATTCTGCGATCTTTCCTTTCTAGAATGAACTTTTTTAATCAGAAGTTTCTCTACAATTGTAGTCGCGGGTCTGAATCGTGATAAAGCCTGAGAGCCTATATCACTCGCACCAGTACCAAAAAATTTGTCTTCTTAATTAACTGACCTCGCAGTCAGTCTTGTAATAACCGAAAGTTTGAACAGCTAAATACGTCTAATGAGTCTGCAGCTTCGTTGCAACATAGATAGCAAGTGAGAAAAGAACCTTAACTCTTGCACAACGGTATAGATCTTGGGACTAATGATGTAATTATTCAGATTATTTTAAACCAAGTCTACAGTCTGTCGTAAATATTATAATAGCTCGATATTCGTGTTCCCTTATTTTAAAAAGCAAAGCGACAAAAGAATATATACACTACCGGCCAAAAGTTTCGAATCACCTGTCAATTTTCATCAGTACTGAATCTGTTACTAATTCTTTGTAGATTTGAAATTGGCGCCGTGGAGACCCATTGGAATGATAAAAAATTCGTGAGATTGCAAACCTTTTTCTGAAAATTTTTGCGTAACTTGCAATGCACAGTGATTCCAGACTTTCGACCGGTAGTGTATGTGCTTTGTAAATTTTATTTCAAATCTTCGTTACATTAATTTTTTAAATTTGCTGCAACATACGAAAAAATAGCGTTCACTATTTGATGCTGTTTCATCTATTTCCACAGTCATCCAACACGATACGGTACTCTAAATAGAAAGCAAGTTACAGTTATGGTAATTTATTGGGACAATGCAAGGGTTCACACGTAATTGGAACATATGTACAAAGCGAAGGAGTATTGTGTACGATTTTCAAGTGTGCGCATGGTACTAAGAAAATTATCAAAATTTTACGCTTATAATTTTAAATTTAATGAAATTTTACTTCTATCGATGTCGCAATTTTGAAATAACAATTTCAATTGGAACGCTTCAACGAGAAAGAAAGGAACATACGCCCTGCTTCTGTATTAATATCGACGTAGAAAACTGCTTTTTAATATTCAACTTCAATAATACGTGTGACATCAAATATAATACTGCAATATTTGCAACACAAACTCCTTGTATGTTGATAAAATATTAACACCCATGGAGACATTAAAACTGGCCTCATTAACCTATATACGATAGATAAGAACTGCGTGAAAAATACGAGAACGCTAAAAATAACAGCGAAAGATATTCTGCAGACCTGAGCGGAATGACACTCGTAACTTTAGAATTCATAGTTTCAGGAACTACAAGTCGTAACTTTGGATCCGTAAATTTTGTAATTCGAACGGCGCGGCGCCTTGGGAATACTTGAACGTTAGAGTCAAATGTGCGTCGTAAACGTGGAAAATAGACATTGTACAGTGGCTGGTGTCACCTATTATATAAGCCATTCAAGGTGGTACGATGACGTTATGCAAAGGTGTGCCGTGTTCATCCTGTTCTTTCATTAATGTCGATTCGCCATTTCGTTTCTCCGGGTAACCAACGCGTAACGGTTCTGGCTGGAATTTTACGAAATTTCAACGATCACCTGAATTCTTTTGAATTATTTGTGGCATTCGAGCACTTCGTTCATTTCGTTTGAGTTATTTGAAAATTTGTCGAAAACTGACATTTCGAATGAACACAACGAATGATATGTCTAATTCAGGAATGAGTCTTCTTCTTTGTTTTTTTTTTTAGTACAGTGTAACTATATAAGTGAAAATATTGTTCCGAGAAAATTTCAAGTTGGTAGGCTGATATCGTGCATTCAATTTTATTTAAGGGGGCACACAACTACGAGGCGTCTAAAATAGGTGAGAATTTGGAAATTTTTTTGGTAGGTTACTATTAAATGAAAAGTTTCCAATTTTTTTCTTCCGCTCGTAAGTATTAGGACACTTACCGAATGTGAAGCTTACTGAAATCTACTAAAAATTGAAATCTGCTGAATTCTATTAAAATCTACTGTATTCTACTAATATCTATTGAAACCTTTTCAAACCTACGGAAATCTACTGAATTCTCCTAAAATCTACTGAAATTTAGCGAATTCTACTGAATTTTACTAAAATTTACTGAAATCTACTGAAATCTAACGAATTCTACTGAATTTTACTAAAATTTACTGAAATCTACTGAAATCTAGCGAATTTTACTGAATTTTATTAAAATTTACTGAAATCTACTGAATTCTCCTAAAATCTACTGAAATCTAGCGAATTTTACTGAATTTTACTAAAATTTACTGAAATTTACTGAATTCTCCTAAACTGTACTGAAATCTAGCGAATTTTACTGAATTTTACTAAAATTTACTGAAATCTACTGAATTCTCCTTAAATCTACTGAAATCTAGCGAATTCTACTGAATTTTACTAAAATTTACTGAAATCTACTGAATTCTCCTTAAATCTACTGAAATCTACCGAATTCTACTGAATTTTACTAAAATTTACTGAAATCTACTGAATTCTCCTAAAATCTACTGAAATCTAGCGAATTCTACTGAAATTTACTGAAATCCACTAAAGTCTACTTACCGAATGTGAAGCAATCCTATTTTCTATTACAAGTTTAATATAAAATCATTTGACTCACAAAAGTCATTACAAAATTATTAAAATCCTAAAAAAGAAATTATTCATTCTTGAATCTCGAAGTATAACGAACGTATGTGTATGTTTTTACTAATACATAACACCAATTTCGGCGAGGAAGCGTAATTTAAATCATAATATAATTGTAGTTTCTATACGAACATAATGGGTGTCCTAATACTTACGAGCGGCAGTGTAAATGCAACTTTCAGCTTTCCAATTTTTTTCCAATGTAACATTTTAACTTTTTAAATGTTGGAGAAGAGAGCTGAAAGTTACGTTTACATTCTCTGAAATAATTGGAACTTTTCATTCAGTAATTTACCTGTGAAAAAAATTCCCAAACTTTTACCCACTTTTAGAAGCTTCAATTTTTATAAATATTGTAAAACAAGAATTTCACTGTAGTACGTGTGTATCGAATATTATTAAAGTTTATAACAAAATAATTACAGCCTCGTTATCAGACGTTATGAATAATCAAGATATTCCCTGAATTTATTTATATGCACTTAAAGTTACAAACGCATACTGTAAAATATACTAAAAAGGTAAATTTAAGCACTTGAAAAACAGTACGAAGTTAATTTGTAAAATTCAGAGGAAGGTTGGTCAAGAAGAAGGTTGGAAAATGTCACTAACAGTAGTACTTTTTAGAGAGATTACTGAAAATAGTTCATAGTAGGACAAACAATAAAGTAAACAATTTGAAAAACGAAAAGTAAATAAATACGTATGTACATACGTAGATCAGTGTATACAAATCCTCAGTTCAAATACAAGATTTAATGTTCAACTCTGTGTATTACTTATACAAATATTATAAAAATTAGGGTCCACGATTGGCACATGTATTAGAAAATTCGCAGAATATAGAATCAAAATGTAAAATCCAGAGATAAATTGGAATTTTAGTCAAATTCTATTCGCGTTCAGATTGAGTTCGTTCTATTTTAGTGCTTGTACTAGTTATAATTCTGCTCGTTCTAATTTTACTCTAATCTTAATCTATCAGTGCTTAGTCCCATTATACTTTACATTTTCATCTCTATGTATGGCTTCTTAGGAAAGTTGAACCTATAGGAGGCATGAGCTGTTCAATGGTACACATTCTATATTTTTTAGAGTTTTCTGATTCTATCTATCTGATGCTTCAAATATCATTAATATTATAATACGTATATCGAGACTGAACTGAGGTTGTCCAATTCTTATCGTTATCTAATCGTTAAATTTTTGACGTTTATGAAAGAGCAAATTTCCATTTGTACCATAAACAGAGTGCAGTGTCCTTAACAAAAATAGTATCAATATATCGTGTTTACAGAAAAAATGATCAAGATTCTCCTTTTAATCTCAATCAAGTCTACAACAGTTAAAGGCAATTACAATTTTAAGTCGCAACTGAAATATACCAATCGAAACAGATAATTAATTTCATAACAACGACGTGCTTAGCTAGAATTATATTGCACGGAGTAATATGATTTTACCATAAAATAACTAAAAAAAAAAAAATAGCCTAAGTTTGAGAGAAAAGTTGACGTGATCTAATTTATTGATTAGTTGTTTGTGCACCTGTACAGCGAGGAAAGAGGAAACAGAGACGTGTTATATCTACCGAACATCTTTATCGGCTATTAATAATGTTGTGTATATAATTAACCTATTCTCATACTGAACGTCTAACTTCTGCGGAACAAAAAATGGACCTTCTAAAAATATCGTCGTTAAGCAATTCCGGTTAAACATTTTGCCATTGTGCCATCGTGGAAGCAGAAAAAGGTATCAATATGTATTTACAATTCCGTTCATAAATATTAGGACACTTATTGAATGTGAATCTAAATCTAAACAATTGTTGTAAAATTATTAAAATCCAAAAAAAATAATAATTCAGTTTGGAATCTCGTAGTGTAACGAGCACATATGCATATTTTTACTGACATATGTACAGGGTGTCCCGTAACTCCTCGAACACCCGGAAATGGGGGGTTGCTGTGGTGACCCTGAACAACTTTTTCCTTATCCAAAATGTAGTTTGAAGCTTCGTTTTCGAGTTATTAACGAAAAACACTGGCCAATCAGAGCGCGCGTAGAGCCCGCACCCAGGCATGGGAGCGCTGACTTTCATCCGCGCGCGATCGTGAACAAATGCGTAAAAATTTTGACTTTGCACCGCTATTTTTATAAGGCTTAGAGAAACGGTTTCTTGCCGTCATTCCCACGTTTGTATAAATTTTTGAAAAAATTGCAAATAGTCGGAATCGCGCGCGAATGAGCCTCTGTTCTTCGTCCCTGAGCGCGGGCTCTACGCGCGCTCTGATTGGCCAGTGTTTTTCGTTAATAATTCAAAAATGAAGCTTCAAACAGCAACCCCCCATTTCCGGGTGTGCAAGGAGTTACGGGACAACCTGTATAGTCACTTTAATACTGCCACTAGATAATTCATTACTCCACTCATAAATTCTAAAAAAAAGGCAATAATTGAATTTTCTTTTTTTCGTTGCACTTCCCTAATTTTCGAAAATTGACATTTTCTGGATAAGTGTACCCGAAGTCGTATTTTTCTTGCAACTATGGTATGCTAAAAGTGGACAACTCTGGCGGTACTTGCAGATATTAAAAATGGATAAGTTTCTACTAATGAATTTAAGATGTCTAGCTGCAATATGAAGGTGACGGTATGATGCTAACTTACGCAAAGAAATTTGTCAATTGTAACAACGTCGACAAATTCACGTGGATGGAAAGAAACTTTCTTAGTGGCGTCTAACATTCAGAAAGGAAGAAATATTATAAAATAACAAATATACGTTGCTTAAATGTGTGGCGTATTCATTGTTTCAACTATGTAACCGAAACTTCCATATTTTTTATCAAACATGAAGTAGCTTGTCGAAATTAATCTGTTTCTTACATTATTTATACGAGTATATTTTTTATGATGGACTGTTTTCAACAAAGTTCGTTAACGAGATTTTAGTTTATTCCTATTAAATTTTTCAATATTTATAAAAAATGCATTTTGTGCCTCTTACAGATATTATTTGTTACATTTATAAGCACTATCAATACTTCTCTTCTTTTTTTATTATTCGAACAGCTGTTTTCTTTAATGTTATTACGAGCAAGTTTTGTTTCTACCTAATCTTACAAAAGTTGCAAATTTGGTTAATAAATGACAACTGTCAATGTAAAATAATTATTTCAGTATGTACACTCAACACTCAAATATTAATTCAGTCATGATTTGACACTTGATATTTACTATAACGATTATTTTGAAATACACTATAACATACCTCAGGTATATTAGATATCAGAGTATTTTCCAAACTATTAATACTGTCAAATGTTTTCAAACAAACGTCGAGTAATTCCAAAAGAAACATAATCTGATGTTATTAATTTTTTCTTGAAGGCTGAAAAGGATTTGTCAACATAAGAAAAAAACAGTAGATGGAATCTCGCTGGGGGATTGTCATTCACGTGCTACGTAAACTAACCTAGTATAAAAGAATTTACCTAATGTCAATTGGACGTATTACAAAATAAAAGCTGAAAAAAAAATTGATACTTTCTTAAGTGAACGCGAGGGTTCTTCGTTTTCTAATAAAGGAATATTAAGCTACTTGCAAAACAGCCTGTACCTACTTATTCTTCAACAAACTAAACTAATAAATACAGAAAATTAGTAGATCTTACAGTCCTGCTTCTGTGTTTTAGCTTCTCGAACGTTTCAATCGATGCCATTCCACTCGATTTATTTGTCATTTAAATCTGGAATCATAAAGCCTCGTAAAAATCCACGATTCGGTGCTACGTGGAACGATTACTCAAGGAGTATTTATAATTCGTCGCGGCTTGACCTTATTTTGCCAGGAACTTCATTGGAATCGTGCCGGAGGATGATATAACAGAAACAGTTTTAATGGAACAACTCCCCCGATATAGGACAAGATGATTTCGAAGAATCGCCAGGGCGTATCCGATATTCAGGATGCGATTCTTTCATTAGAGCAAATCGATCGTGTCTAATCTAATCTCCGGAAATGGGTACAGTCGTTTCGCTGGCACCTACGTGATAGGCGTTTCCAGTTAAAAGGGTATAATCCTCGCAACGAGCACTGCAATAATCGTGTACGAGAAGGATTGCATAATAAGAGATACTTTTGGTAACGTTGAAAATGGGTGTTAAAAAAATTGAAGTTATATTTTTAATCGTATCAATGAAAGGATAGATTGTTAAATATACGAATGCATTTCGTATTTACCCAATTATTTAAGAAAATCTGAAAATTATAAAATTATTGTTTAATTTCAAATCATCTGAGATAATGTATCGAGATTTTTTTTCCCTTTTAGAGAAATCAAAATAATCAGTTTCGATGAACGGTATGTTAAATTATATTATGGTGCAAATTATTATGCGATGCGCGGTTAGTGCATAAGTAGAAAAAGCATCGTTACAAGTAATGAAGAAATTTCACAGAAGTTAGGTTAGGTCGAGGATTTGCATAAAGAGGTATTAAGAGATATTGAAGAAAATTAAATCTTCGTAATATTATTCACAATTTCATTACAATATAATTGTACTTTACACGAATGATTGCTCTCAATGGGATCGATTTTGAATAAAACTAACTCCATATTATCCCAATTAAACTTTTACCCAGTTTATTATTTCTCAGGTAAAATTACCTTCGACTAAAATATGTGAATAATTCACTGGCGCCTAGTCGTATCTAATCTTAGACTCATTAAATTTTAATGCCTTCGCCATTATTACGTACCTACGTAGCATCTCGATTTATCGTGCTTATAAGTTCTTAATTCACTAGAACAGTCTACAATTTCTCAGCTTACAAGATTATATGCGCACACATAAGAAACACAGTACATTCGTTACCTAAAAATATTCTACTTGTAATCACTTTCGTTACATTACTTCACATTCAACCATTAAGTCGAGGGGCTTTCTGAAAGAGAGACCTATACGTCTATGGATCATTTTTTGGTAGAGCCTTGTTAACTGTGTTTAGAAATCTTCCCTCCAAATTTCGTTTCAATACTCCATCGATAAAGGTCAGAGCAGCGTATACAGTTGATCCGTAAGTTAAACTGAAACAGTTCACTGTCTCATCCTTCTTCTTTCACAAAACTCCTCGATCGTTTCAACTTACGATAGCCGCATCTCTGACAAATTTTATACGTGAAATTATCGTCAGCTCTTCTCACCCCTTATCGTTAATACCGGCGAAAGCAATTAATCAATCCAAGCAACACGTCGCTTTGCAGCAAGGGCAAGCATAAAAGAAAAAAACATACCGAGGTACGTAGTACATAGCAATCCTCGGTGCGTGTACCAACGTTTATCGTGACCCTAGTCAATGGCCCTCGTAGCGTAGCTGAATCATCTGAATCATCTGGAGTATCTAGAACGTATTGATCGCGCCTAAGCAGCTGTACCTCAAGCTGACAGTTACGTTGGGGCAGCCGCACGGAAAACACACGTGGCACGAGCTCTCACGGCGTCCTTCTACTATCTGTAACGGAAAAATTCGGGGGAAAGTACAAAGTGGCTTGTTCGAACTGATCGAAAGGATTCTCTATTGCGAGACAGTCGTGAACACGGTCTTGGTATATTTGTTTGTTTGATGTTTTTCTGTGAATCGTCGTCCACGTCAAATACAGAAGCACACTTTGTGCTACGAGGAACATCGCGAGAATCGAGGTTTCGCACACGTTCATTCCGTTCGTTTCAGCCGCGTGTTTCGTTTCGACAACAGTGTTTCCAACGCGTTCCAGTGCAAAATCGTTTCTCGGAGACTTATCGTTCGACCATGGTGTGTGATTCGACGCGTTATCGTTGAAGAGGATTCAGTGAGGATGCAAATGAGTGAGGTGGATCTTTGAAACTTTAATTGGCTCCATGTTTCCTTTTCTCTTCTCTCCGTTTTTGCGTCGCGAGACAACTGGATTACTGTGTGAAGACGTGTGAACTTTTAATAGGGAATTTCACGACCGGTACTCGAAAGCACACACGTTGTCGACGCGGACGTATTTTCTATTGTGGTTTCGGAGAATTGATCTGTTAAACTTTGAGCACCTCTTTCGGGTTCGGTACTTGGGCAAATATTGGAAACGCTGTGTCAACAGTTTACTTTTGGAAATAACGATAAGCTTGAATTTGCTTTTGTTGATCAAATCGTTCAATTGAATCAGCGGGAAATAAGAATGTAAAAATTAAGTTTTCGTTCTTTTAATGGAGGCGCATAAGAAAACAGAGCTGTGAGTTTTTACACTTGCGATATATATTCTTCCTTCGCATAAATATTATTCATTTTTCACAGTTACAGTATATATTTTGAAAATCATTTTTATTCGATATCGATCGACAGATTTCGAAAAGTTTGCCTATTTTGAACGAACGATAATAATGATTCCTCTGTATAATTTTATACACCGCGGTCTATATTATTTTTCGTGAAGTTGAACGTGTAAAAGTCGATCTTTCCATTTAATTTTTAAAAATCTTCCAAAATTTACATTCCAATGTACTATTTTCAGATTTTTAACTCTTCTTTCGAATCCAATATAAATGTTACACATATTTCACCGGAAATTAAGAACAAACTGTGTAAAACAATACCTTCGTTGAGATCAACAAAATATATCATTTATAAAGAGACGAAATGATAGACAATTGTGATCGTTACTATTTATTGAAGAAATATTGAAATATGCACTTATCTTGAACGTAGGACGTCAGCTGTTAATAACATTTTGGAAAACTTAATGGAACGTAGAGCAGTAGATTGAAACTTTCAGCTGGGGAGGCTTACATGATAACTTATTCAGTACTATTATCTTCGGACATTGAAGGGGAGATACTAAACGCCTTTTCATATCTCCGAAAAATACATAAGCTTACATAATGCTGACATTCGGTTTCTAAATTTAGTAACATATTGTAGAACACGTTTCGATTTGCGTTCCGTGTTAAGGAATATTAATTTGCAGCGAAGAAACGTTTCTTCTTCGTATTAGTAAATGTCCTAAACGGAGAAAAATAATTATTTTTTTCTTTCAACGTAATTCAAGTGTGTTATCAATTATTATTGTTATATTTGTTGTTTTCAATTTTTGAAAACGTTTATACATATTAAGGAAAGAAACAGCAAGTATGCCATTTTAGTTAGACAATATTGTTGTACAGGGTGTCCCGTAACTCCCCGAACACCTGGAAATGGGGGGTTGCTGGGGTGACAAATCTCTCCGAAAATTTTACAATATCATCACATTGAAACAATTCAAAATATGGACTCGCAACCAACGAAACAATATTCAGCGATCGACAACCGAGAAGTCTCGCGTACGCATTTGTTCGATCGCGCACGGATGAGTCTCTGTTCTTCGTCCCTGAGCGCGGGCTCTACGCACGCTGTGATTGGCCAGTGTTTTTCGTTAATAACTCGAAAACGAAGCTTCAAACTGTATTTTGGTAAAGGAAAAAGTTGTTCAGAATCACCCCAGCAACCCCCCATTTCCGGGTGTTCGAGGAGTTACCGGACACCCTGTATATTGTATTTTCTCGCAAGCAGTCGCATTTTCTTACGTGAAATTGCTAATCATTAGTTAAATATTCTTCTGGTTACCAACTGATTAAATATCATTTATGTAACGATTTTATCCTTACACTTTGAACGTAAAATGCAACTTACAAGAAGAACTAGTTTTCTTGTAAATGTAAATTTCATGCAATATTAACGTTAACATAGATTTCTATCTGAAAATCGTATATCCTAATTTCCATAACTTTTTGATAAGCGTGATAAGTTTGATACGCGTGTAAACAGTGTCCGAAAAATATTAGAAAATATTGTTTTATTATTATTAAAATTTATGTTGTAACAGTAAAGCACGTTATATTCGCTAAACTTTATGTTAACACTGGCGAATATATTCAGTTTCTTTTCCTCGCAATCTACTATTTTTTTGCTTCCAACTTCTTCTTTCCACTGTTCCCTGTTTTATTTTTACATCGATTATATAAGTACCTACTATCGCACACTAACATCCGTTGTCAAATACGAAATTTGTTTTTATGTATGTATCTCCTCGTGTTGCGTTACTACTGAAAACTATAGCGTACGCTTAGTCACATATCGTAAATTGCAAACCGTATATATATAGGTAAATAATAGCAAAGTATCGTTAGTTGTTCTTTTCATAGACTCAACTTTTAGAGAATAACTGATCTAGTTATAACCCTAGTTATAATGAACAACTGATGTGTACATGTATCGTGTATAATTGAATAGAATTGAAATTTTAGCCAAAAATAAATCAAATTTACGATTCATTTATGATTTTCGTTTCCCTATTTTCAAGTCGGGTACAATCGTTCCCAATTTTTCTTTAGGTACTACTTGTTTGTCAGTTTTTCTTGTCACGTTTAAAGCACTATTGCTCGATTTATTTAGTGGATGTACAAAAAATTATATCGTTTACTATGATTCGAGTACACAAAAGAAAGATGACTAAAATTTGAAGGAAAATGGATTGTAAATAAGTCCATTGATAGAAAAAGGAATAAAGAAAATTGAAAGGTAATGATAGTGAAGCAAATGCAGTTGAAAATACTTATACATTACCGGCCAAAAGTTTGGAATCACCGAGCATTGCAATTTACACAAAAATTTCGAGAAAAAGGTCAGCGACTTTGAGAATTTTTTCTCATTCGAATCAATTGATATGAGATAAATTGGTAAAAGTAGAATTGAGATAAACTTCAAATCTATAAAAAATTAGCAGCAGATTTAATATTGATGAAAAGTGGGAGGTGATTCCAAATTTTTGGCCGGTAGTGTATGTACCATCAAGTGAAAATGAATAGGCATTGAAAGGAAAATGTTTATGAAACAGGATTTTCACGTTTGCAAGGATTTTAAGGATAATTACTTCACGAAGTTTATGAAGAAAACAGAAACAGCACAATTGTAGAATTGATTTTTCTGAAAATAATACTATGTGAAAATTTGTGGCACAGCATGATTTAGGAAAGCTTTATGTTTTAGTATAAATCATAGAAAACAATACGGGAAACCGGCCAGTGCGATAATTCATAAATCACTATGTTCTTCGTATGTGAAACTAGCTTTCATGACAGTAAATAAATCAAAATAATCATAACCACATACTGCATTGAGCTCTCATAAATCAGTCATTTCAATTTCAACTAGAATCCTCTTTTTGCTATATGTAATAACTTTCGATCATTTCTATACTCTATGTACTTGGACATAAAATAATATAAAGCAATAGTTTTCAACTGTTTATATTAATGTCAGATTTAATATAAATTTTTGCATTAAAATTCAATATGTAAAAAACAATCTCCACGATTTTTGACAAGAATTTGTTTTTACTGCAGATTAAAGTGATTAATGCTTAGTTTTATGCAAAGTAAAATTACTTTCTAAAAAATTGTAATCTAATTACTTGTATACAATAACAAAGTTATAATAACCTGTAATTAATTGCAATAGAATATAATATGTATATGTGTGTTTCTCAGTTTGACGATCATATTTATAATAAAATTTTCGCAATCCTGTTAACGTACATTGAAGATTATTTTACTTAAAGAAAATTTAATTAAAAAATGGTTCCAATTTACAGTTTTTTCTACGAAACTGTATGTACAGGGTGTCCCAGGCTTTAACGGCCAAACGTTGTCAGTATATTCCATGGGTTGAAATTAGAAAAAAATGTTATACAAACATAGGTCTTTTGAAGCTTTATTAAAAAGTTATGGCAGTGATACGAAATTAAGAGGACAATAGCAGAATCACGGTTACTGCGATGTACATAGTA
Organism: Habropoda laboriosa; assembly: GCF_001263275.1. Lineage (NCBI taxonomy): Eukaryota > Metazoa > Arthropoda > Insecta > Hymenoptera > Apidae > Habropoda > Habropoda laboriosa. The sequence continues at coordinate 129,799 of NW_017100468.1, read as the reverse complement.
CAGAAATAGATGATCAATATTTGCGCGATATTTATAAGATCGCGTACTGAATTGATACAAAAATTTAACGATGCATTTATTGAAATGAAACAAAATAATAACGAAATTCACAGAGTAATAAATTCTGTTTTCTGGTGTCAATCTTGCATTGCCATAAACGGTGGACGTTTTTAAGATGGAGTATTAGTTACTTCTTGCATAAACAGAGTAAACGTAAATATTGCTGATCTATCGCTGTATTATATCGCTGCAACCGCGAGTCTGCTCTTAATTTTGTATTATTGCCATAACTTTTTAATAAAGCTTCAAAAGACCTATGTTTGTATAACATTTTTTTCTAATTTCAACTCATGGAATATACTGACAACGTTTGGCCGTTAAAACCTGGGACACCCTGTATATGTGACTAATAGCTTTAGAGAAACTTATCAGATCCGTACATTCGATTCAATTTTGACAGGGCTGCAATTATCATTGTGATTTCTAATTGATAACTCTATAATTGTTTGCAGCGGAACAAATCTTTTTACCTTTCAAAAGATCTTCAGTCCCTTAATAATTTTTTTAGATTCGTCAAGATTTTGTACTTTCACTAATTCAAAAATTTATTTATTTATATATGTGGGAAAACCTTTTTATACAGAGATACCATAAATTTGGCAGTACGTTCGATACTACATACATTACATAGAGTACAAAGAATCAGAGGTTACCTTAGTGTTATTTGTAATTCTAAAGGGTCTAGCCTAATAAGCATTGCAAAAGAACCACTAAACCAAATGAAACGTGTGACACGTCGATTGAAAGAGATCCCTAGGAAAACCATTTTCGCAAAGTTTTAGCCCTCTACCCCTATTATTAGGGTAGTTGTCGACCTAAACATGATTTTTAATTTATGCTTCCTTTCTTTTACTCTGTCCTGTAATAAATTGTGAAAAATATTTAGAATATATTTAATTAACATTTACTATACATAAATGCACAGCTTTGTTTCTAAACTCTTGTCCTACAATATTTGGTCCTCTCACATAAGTTCATGTCGAAGGCGAAAAATATTTCAATGACAAAACCGAGGAAATTCTACAGCGGCGACATAAACGTCTTACCAAAAAAGAAAAAAAAGTGGAAAGAAAATTGTGGAATGGAAAGACGCTTACGTTTTCTTTTCTTTTTAATCAAATTTAAAGGTTCGTTGGAAATATTGATCTGAATTATAAAATTCAACATAAACTTATGGGACGACCTAATACTTCATCTAAAACTCCATTTCTCGAAATTATGTACGTTTGAGTCCTTGTTCGGGTCGCGTAATGTTCGATGCTTAATTGCCGAACCGGTACTTGATTTATTCAGTGTTTTATTTGCAAAAGAGTGATACTTGAGGTGATGTCGCCACGAGACTATCAAAATACTAATTTTCGTAAGACCAACTGCCAAGACTTCCAAAAAAGGACGCGCTTCTGCCTCGTTTCCTTAGTTTTATCCGCTCGGCCAGTTGCTGATTGGTGGCCGATTTCTTCTGGGGGTTGTAGGTGCTGACTCCTCATTGGAGGAGGTTCTTTAGGTGGGACGCAGCTCTTTCCAAGGGAAGGGGATTGTTGCTTAACATTAGAAAACCCCCATTTTTGGGTTTTTCCCAGGGGTTGCCGCGTAACTTTTCACCGCGTACGTGACCTCTCCACGGGGGGTACGGTACGCGCGAGAGGACCGGTACCTCGGTCTGGCGGCCAAGTGTAATTGAACAAGTGTATGACGATAATCCGGCAGACCGAGGGTTCGTCGCGATTTCTTGCGAGGCAACAGTCCTTTTACGATAACAGAATACGTATCGTCGCTTATATTGCTACTCGCAATTGAAGACAGTGTATAACTGAAGCAACAAAGGAAATGAAATTGAAATCGGTGTCTTCAAACGTGATGAAATATCCTAATTGCTTCACAGAATTAATTAAACGCTCTAGAAGAAACGATTATACGAATTACATTTTGCAACTAGCCGATTTGTTTTTTTTTTAATTTAAACGACTCACACCGATGGAAAAAAAAGAATCTTGAGAAATACTGACCTAGTGTTTCGACCATAAAACCACTCACCGTGAGTCGTGTGGCGTGCCTCGTACGAATTGTTTATCGCGACTTGTAACAGCTGTGTGCATGTTTCACTTTCAATGAATTCGCCTTTCCTCGGCAATCTCGTTGCTTTCCAGAGACGACGTTAGCCATCCTTCTAGACTCGCAATTATTGTGTCACGTTCGTTAAGGGAAGTTCTTTCGATTCATTCACGCTGAACTTTCATCGCGCTAATTGCACTTCGCTAATTGGCTGAAATTGACCAACTTTACTCGCGATTTTTCGCTTGATAAATGGTTATTTAACTTGTCACGTTGTTTCAAGATCATATTTCACGGTTCGTTAATTACAAGCATCGAGTGTTCGCGATACAGATAATTAGAATCTGAGCAGGCAGATCTTTCTTTGATAAGAAGGTATTTCGTTGAAATTGTCGCTCCTTATTTTCACACGAATTTTCACCTTGAAATTTGCATTTCTTTTTTCTCTTTTCTTACTTAGAAGTGAATCAACAGATTAATACGCTATGCAAGAAATTTTTTTGATCGATTGTGACCACTGATTCGTCGATTAATTGTTAGTGAAATATTTGATCGTAATTGTAACATTACATCTTCTACTGGTTACACTTTCGGTTCTGCGAAATTACATTTTATAAATGAGTCTGTAAATTTGAACGTTATAATTATCGCGTTAGTAGTTTATTAATGCGAATGGAACGGTTTGCGATTAGTATTCAGTATGATAATTATGGGAAATAGGTTGTTAAACAATTCTACACCACAAAACAATTTACATATAATCATACAAGATAATGTGCACATTATGAACTTTGTGGAACGGATCTCCCGTTTCTTTTGTGTATTGTTTACGATATTATAATGGAAGAACGATCATTGTTTTTTTAGGATACTGTTATTTTTTGAGAGACTTTTTATAAGTTATACACAATCCATGTTCCTTCAGGATTTTCTACTTATTCCTAGTGAAATAAAAGGATGTAGGATTGAAAAACAATAAAAATTATGTATATGTGTATGTATACAGTGACTCTTACTAATATTCGAACACTCTTTAGAACAGTATAACTTTCTTAAAATTGGACCAAAGGACTTGAGTTTCTTTTAGAAGTTAGAAGGATTAGTTTTCTAGATAACGTGTTCAAAGAATTTTAAAAAAAAAATTGCAATTTGTGGGAATCGCGAAGAAAATTGGAAAGATCACTTTTAACAAACTTTTTTATCTAAGCTTGTAATGAAAATTTAAAGCGTATGTTTTATAGATTTCTCTCTGCATGCTGAAAATTTCATCGAAATCGGAAACAAGCGATAGGCATCGAAAGCTAGAAGAATCTTCAAATTTATTAGTTATGGGCCGAAAGTCGTGAGAAACTGCAGTTTTCCCAATTTCCAACCGTTTGTGTAGCTCCTAGCAATGTTAATCGATTTCGATGAAATTTTCATTACGGACTCAAACAAAATAGTTGCAGAAAGTGACCTTTGCTATTTTCCTCGCGATTTCCACAAATTAGAATTTCTTCAAAAATTTTTTCACACGTCATCCAGTAAACTAATCCTTCCAACTTCTTAAAAAATCTCGAGTAATTTGGTCAAATTTATAAAAAGTTATACTGTTCTAAAGAGTGTCCGAATACTAACAAGAGTACAAGAATACTTTGAAAAAATTTCTATCTTTTAACATTTTAAAATAGCCGTAAATTAATAAGACATCTTACGTTCAGAAAAGTGCACACCTTCAGATGAAGTACTTACCTATTCAACTTTCAATTCATATTTAGCGGTTAGTAATAAATTCCATTCACAACAAAACTGTTATCAAGCTTACTTCTCTAATACATGTAAATATCTTACAATAGATTTCAAGATGCGGCTCTTTCTAGTTTGCATTAATATAATTTGTAATCCCTTCATTAAATCGTCTACTTCAAATTACAATTAATTCAATTCTCAAAAAAATTTTCTACTTGCTTTCATTTCTATACACCCAATACTAATATTTTATTCTTTTCTTTGACAACTGCATATAAATACATGTACGACTATATGTGTATATAGTGCGATGTATAATATATTTATATAATACGAAGATTAATAATACGTCGTTTTTTGCTATCAGTTCACAACGTATCGCATAATATTGGATTGAGCAGAAAATTCGTGCCGATTTTTAAGTAAATAAGTGAATTCTACGTTTTAAAGCAATAATTTCTTTACAAGATATGCACCGTTTTGTTCTATAACTTTTCGCCGTTTCCCGCCAATTTGATAGTTCCATTTTGTCAAAAAGTTCATTCCTAAAATTTCTTTTCAAGAACGAAATTTTGCAAATCATTTGTGATCAATTTTTTCCGATAGACTGCCTTCTCCTTAAACATTAAGCACTTACCAGCGGTATTTTTCCCTTTTTAGTAAATATTAATTTAGAGAAACGTCAAGTGTCGGTAGCCTACTCTATTTTCTTCCACTTTTAGAATACCATAACTCCGAGAAAAAGCTATTACCCAATTGTAACGAATAGATTTCCAAAAGTACGCGTGAAAAAATTATCCTTCTATCTTTTCATCGAGTTTCATTCGTCCTAACGTATTCGTCAAAAATCGGTCCGAACTTTCTGCTCGACCCGCTGTATTGAGAAAAAATTTTTCCTTTTTCAATTAGGAAATAAACGATGGGTAAGGTGTCACTATTGTGGAACGAAAGAAATACTATGAAAAATGTAATCCCTCCTCTCAAGAAGAATACATAAATTTCTCGAAGAATCTTCAGAATGAAGAAGATCAATTATCCAGCAGATTATTAATATTGCACATCAGTCTCCCGCAAAAGCGATCAAATGTGGTAATTAGTTATTCTGTAGCACTCGTGCGCTTATCTCGTGTTCCGAGAGAAAAGTCACTCGGTCCAGGAGACATGGTGCGAGACAGTACATTGGCTCTGTTTGCGCTTGTTAATCAGTTCAATTGAATAATGTATTAATACGTCGGGGTCATCACGAGGGGTTAATCGCAATGTCCACGCCGGACACGATGGACACCATCGATGAAGCGGAGCAGGCATGGCGTGAGTATTATTAGCATTTAGGACGACTTTTCTTCCTCGAATTCTCGTTAAATAGATATTTCAACGAAGTAGAGAACGTAAAACGCTCGATAGAAAAAAAGAAACCTGGTTCGAAGTGTCGAAGGTTAACGCAGCGACAGTTGAATTCTCATAATTTTCGTATATGTATATGTATATTTGAATAAATATCTATTGTACGTGCAACTTTTTTTTATTGGCAAAAGGTAAAATAGGAAACTACATTACAGTTTTTGGGAAAGTATTTTAGTGTAACATTTTGATCGATCTTAGCAATTTTCTTCGATTCGCGCGATTAAAACTTGAACTGAAGTAAATTCTGTGCAAAATGGCGACTCTTGGCTGCTGTTTACAGAGATCCTTAATTTGCAAAGTTCATTACCGTGACGCGTGGTACTGAAAATAATACAAAACCTTAACGTTACGCCTTTGTTTTTATTTTCTCTCGTACACCGCAGGGGATGAGTATTAATAACTTAAAACTACACTTTGCGAAGGAAAATATTCGAGCAGATCTTATTTTAAGGACTTACAATCTCATTTTTACGTAACACGTTAGAATCGCAACTAATTCAAGCTTCTGTTTGTATTTATTGTATCCGTGTAAAGAACTGTTTAATATCTGTACATATACGAATACATAAAGCAGAAATGCAAATTTTATTTAACAGATGACGAACGATGAAGGAAATGATGAGATAATGTAATTCGTGTTATGCAATACGCAGAATATCTCGGTCAGTGTGGTCACCAAGTGTACAATATCTCCGTTATTTTTAAAGATACGAGAAATTGGTTGGGAAAACAATTGTAAAGACTTAAGAAAGCCTGCATTGTGATAGAGCAATTAGGTCATGGTAATTTTTTTTACACATTTCAAGATCATTTCTGTGTCTTTAAATAGAACTACGTACCGTGAGTTTTCAGTTATTAATATAAAGTTCAATTTTTTATTAAAATTGAAGATTTTGCTACATTCGTCAGATTATTACCATTTTTACATCACCTTGTCATTTCGATGATAGTTCAAAATGATGTTTAGAAGATTGTAAGAATTGCTCTTGGAACATCATTCTAAACAATTTCACTTGAGAGTTTCATCCCCGTGAAAAAATCTAATAGCGTACAATGTCTGCACTTCGCCAAATTTATCGTTGTGGAAATTACGCGTATTACGTATAATACGCGATAATCAATTACCACGTTATGAATTGAACGGCTGTCACGTTGATACAATACGCGTAATCTCTCTGTTAAGAGAACATCGTCATTACCATTATTGCCAATTACCATTTTTCTGCGATACGTTTATTTCTAAAACATGGTGATATTTCAATAATTAATATACTTAAATCATCGTCTATCAAAGGAGTAGTACAATCATGGCGCAAAAATTACTTCGACGCAGAAGTTTTGTTCCACGATTATACTGTAATATTTAGTCTGCTAGTTATTGGGTCAGTATTTTAAAGAAATTTTAAGCAATTATTTTCATTAAAGTATTAGTAAACATGATAATTTGTCAGTATTTCAAGTAGATGGTCAGTGTGTGTAATAAAATGTTCTAATCTAAAAATTTTAATTTTCTTTACCAGAAAAGAAACGAATACAGACCGAATAAACAAAATTGTACTGACAAACTGCGATTTAATACTGACAATTAATTATCTATACCGACCAAAATATTCATTTTTACTGGCTGTTTATTTTCAAACATACTTACCATCAATTAAAACAAAATACTGACCAAATAAATAGAAGTGTAATATTTGTACCATTTGTACAATAAGTTACCGTTCATCTTACGCATTTTATCTTTTCTAATCACCTTGCACACTTTTTGAAAATACAAAGAAGCATTTTCTTCGTTGACCGGTTTGATTAATTTGTGAAATAATTAATGGTTTTATTTTCTTCCTTTTTTCTTCACTCTTCACGCACTAATGAATTATAGTACAATTTGCAAAGAACTGTGCAGAATGTACATGTAATTGTAGATATCGGTGTAACTTGAATTCATTATTTGTAACAAAAGCTTGCATGCTATTTGAAACATTCTTTCGTACTGTTTTGAAAATTAGCATAGAATGGATGTATTAGTGATGGATGATTATAAAAAATCGTGCTATCTCCAAATTTTGTTCAAAGTTTAAAAAAAAATGCAGCAGATTCGGTACTGCAAATGTAACATAAGTTCAACTCCGATGAAATCTGGGCTCCCGTTTTTGTCTTTCCACCAGAATCAAGTAATTTATTAACTTATACACTGCTCGCCAAAAAGGACATTGCACCATCTGAAAAACGAGATTGCACAAATCTGAAATGTACTTACATAGATTGTTTGGGGTGTTGAGAAGGAAAAACGGCTACAATTTGGTTAAAAAATGTCTTATTTATTTAAAAAGAAAAGGTGATTTGTTTCCTCAGAGTAGCTCGACTTCCAGATTTGTGCAACTTTAATTTCTGGGTGTTACATTTTTCTTTTTGGCCAACAGTGTATATTTCTACCTTTTACACCTGCATCCCTCATTTCCTTCTTGTCTCCGATTTGAAGCACAAATGGTGAAATCTTCGATACTAACATATCAGCATACACTATACGCCGTAAATATCGTTTCTTCGCACATATTATGCTCGATGCTGTTTGAAGAATGTTTAGTTGTCCTCTTTCCTCAGCTGTACGTCAGAAACCACGCTAATTAAACACTTATGTGGGATTCAAGTAAGGAAATACACTTTAAAGTGACGTAATATCGAAGTTTCAAGTTACCAAAATTTGAAACACCATGAAGAAACTTCCTGTCGTATGTTGTTACTGTTGTATGTTCAGATGAAGAATTTTGAACTGTTATTTATTGAAATATTTCCGACTTTTGGGTGCAATCGAAATTTTATTAAAGAATGAAAACAGATCAATCGTGAAAATAATTTCCTTATTGTCGATGATCTTCCGCCATTTTTCTAGTAGCTTACGAGTACTATCGGGATAGAAACTCGGTGGTTTTGAATCAACTATACGAATCCATTAGAAAAGAATGCATTTCTACACCTAATAAATACATTTTTACTTTTTATTCAACGTAACATTATTAATCAAAGTGTGTATTACTTGAACCATCGAATTACTATGCTCTTCGTGAAGTATTGGATTTCTGGATTTTACAAAACCAGAGAACGCATTTTGTATCACCTCTTGATTTTGAAATGCTTTATCGTTCAAAAAGATGATGGAATGTGATAACGAGTAGAAAAGAGATATGGTGAATGTGGTGGATGAGATAAAATTTTATATCGTAATTCATGGAGCACTTTGAACGCCATTTATGAAACATGTGGTCGATATTATCGTGCAGAGAAATGGGGCTTGTTTACCATTGCCATATATTTTTTCTTCAATTTTTCATGAAAAGTAGTCGATCCTTGACTGCGCAATTCTGCAGTAGTTGATTCTGTTTACTTTGCAAAATTGGAAAAATTATGAAATATATCGTTTTCTGACGATCTAAATTCGGGTTTGGGTAAAAAACTGGCTGGTTCATTAGCATCTAATCATTAAACAGATCGTCCGCTATTATATAGAATTCATTTTTCATCATATAGTATAAAACGATTGAAAACTAGTGCGTTGAATAGTGAATTACCTTCGGTTCCGCTGATTCCACGAGGGTCTAACTTTTGGGGTTTTTTTCACTTTGCCAATTCCTTCTTTTTCCAAGCAGGGATTTCGATTTTGTATTACGACATTCAGTACTCTGTTCTTTATTTAGGTAATATTATATTATTTAGGTAATATAATTTAGGTTCTTTATAAGGTAAGACTGCCTTTTACGCAGAAACTGTCTCTAATGGTTCACTTTGAACATCGATTTTGAAGATCGTCGACACATTTTATCTCCTTATATCATTGTACTCACCTTTTAACACTAAAACTACCGACCGGGTCAAAATGACCCATTAGCGACTTTCCAAAAGTGAATTTTTATGTAAGTAAAACGTGATTGGAAAATTCGATTCATACCGATACAAATGGAAGCGTACATGTAGAATATAAATTCGGAAAGTTACAAGCGATAATACTTACCAGTATAGAACATTCACGTTTTTTCGAAAGATGCTAATGGGTCATTTTGACCCAGTCGGTAGGTTTAGTGTTAATAGAGTCTTTGTGATTTATACAAACAGTTGTATTAGGTTGCAACATGTGAAATGTCTGATTTTAAACCACAGCTTTAACCTTTTCGCTACGGCGCGCTTGTAACAAAATATGATCGCTATGAACGGAGCGCATTACTGATTAGTCGACACTGAGGTACGGAATGCTACGAAGTAATTACAAGTCGTTTCTTGTTCTCTAAATTTTACAATGAAGTTTATTATATTTAGTAATATCATTTTATTTTCTAAAATATAAAAATTTATAATTATAACTTATTTTTTAAAATATTACATTATAATGTTCATATAATATTTCTTATTACAATATAACAAAATTACTAAAGTATTTAAAGGCGATCACATAATTAATAATCAACTTTGGTATGATAAAGTTCAAAACGTGGAGCCACACATAAACCAACATCACATTGTGAACAATAGTATCTGGACTCACGTCTTTTTCCTTGTTTACTGCAGATGACACATTTTCGAACTTGATTTTTCTTTTTTGCCGCCTTATTCGAATATACAGACGGAAAATGTCAAAAGTATATATGGTATGAACGTATATATACGCTCTTCGTATATGAATGTTCATTCTTCGAGGGCGTATATATACGCCCTTCGGAGCGAAAGGGTTAAATCATCGTAACTTGTTTTATACAGTGGAGTCTCGGTTATCCGAGTCCCGTTCAACCGAGATTCCGTATTGTCCGAGGTGGTTTGAACTTAAGTAAAATGAAAAAATGACATTATTTTTTAGGGTCGATGGGTGTTCATAAATCGTGCAATAAAATCATAAAAAACATTTTCATGTTAACTATTTAGTAAATAGTTAATTGAACTTAAATACATGTACAATATTATTATTTAATTGATAAACAGTTAATTAAACCTAAATACATGTACAATTTTACATATGAACACCCTTTGATCCTTCCCTCTTATCCGAGTTTTCGATTATTCAAGGTAGGCTCGATCCACGTCACCTCGGATAATCGAAACTCTACTGTATTATATTTTATTAATCAAAATAGGAACCATTACAATCGACACATTTCTGCAAACGAGTGACAAGTTTTTTAAATCCATTTTCATAGAATGTCGGTGTTCTGGTATCGGTAGATTCTTTGACGGTATTTCCTACGTTATTTGCTTGATTCGCGAAGGTTTTCCCGCTGCGAAAATCATCTAGTAGATGATCTAAAAAATGATAAATCGTATTTTCGATCCTCTTCGATTGATCAATGCCGGTTATTTAATTCGTCATTTCTGGTGCAATACTTCTCCGCGGTGATAGCTTCACCTGGTTTTAGGAAGTTCAATTAGGAAATTTCAACCACTTTTCCACTCGTACAGAAAATAATGCGAAAATCGTGCTAATTCATGATTTGCAGAAACCTAAAAAACATGCATTTAAATACGAGAATGTTGAAAGATTAAAACCATGAAAGAAAGAGGCGATTCTAAGCATTTAAATGACGTACAATACATCTACGAAGATGAACATATTTATCGGTAGAAAAAGTTTAGAAAATTGGAATAACAAAATCGGAGATTTCATATGTTACAATCTAATATTTACAAACATCATTTTTGCTTCTCTTCGTTATGAACACAAAAGGATTCCTCCAAACCGCCCAATGAATATTACACTTACAGTGACACCCGCTAATATTCCGACACTCTTTAAAACAGTATAACTTTTTTTAAATTGAACTTAACGACGTGTAGAACAAATTTTGAAAAGATTGCAGTTTGTGGGAATCGCGGAGAAAATTGTAAAGGTCACTGTTTACAACTTTTTTATCTGAGCACGTAATGAAAATTTAAAAAAAAATACGTTTTGTAGGTCTATGTCAATTATGTACATGCTGAAAATTTCATCGAAATCGGTTAACGTTGCGATGAAAAACGCACTATTTCACAACTTACGGCCTGTAACTGTAATAAATCTGAAGATTCTTACATCTTTCGATGCCTGTCGCTTGCTTCTCCATCGACCGATTTCGATGGAATTTTTAGTATGTGTATAATTGACATAAATTTTCATTACAAGCTCAGATAAAAAAGTTGTATACAGTGACCTTTACAAGTCATCTACTCTTCGTTCAAAATAAGAATAACCTCGTTTCGCCCATGGGACGTGCCTAAGGCAGGGCTAGAACCACTATACATCGTTCAAAATAAGAGTAACCTCGTTTCGCGCATGGGACGTGCCTAAGGCAGGGCTAGAACCACTATACATCGTTCAAAATAAGAGTAACCTCGTTTCGCGCATGGGACGTGCCTAAGGCAGGGCTAGAACCACTATACATCGTTCAAAATAAGAGTAACCTCGTTTCGCGCATGGGACGTGCCTAAGGCAGGGCTAGAACCACTATACATCGTTCAAAATAAGAGTAACCTCGCTTCGCGCATGGAACGTGCCTAAGGCAGGGCTAGAACCACTATACATCGTTCAAAATAAAAGTAACCTCGTTTCGCCCATGGGACGTGCCTAAGGCAGGGCTAGAACCACTATACATCGTTCAAAATAAGAATAACCTCGTTTCGCGCATTGGACGTGCCTAAGGCAGTGCTGGAACGTTCAAACCCCCACTTAACCGCCTACGTTTTTCTCCGCCTTACCCTCTGCTACGCTCTCTGTCTATGCGCAGAACGGACGAAAATCGGTCCGAGAGCGAGGTTATTCTTATTTTGAACGAAGTGTAGTATACTAATCCTTCTAACTTCTAAAAAAAAACTCAAGTAATTTGGTCCAATTTTGAAAAAGTTATACCATTCTAAATAGTGTCCGATTATTAGCGGGAGTAACTGTATATTGAGAAGATCCGTATTTAATAATCCTAAATGAAACGCGTATTGAGAAAGAACGTACATTTTCAGCTTATCACGTTCTTTCTCGTGTTACGCGTCGTTTCTTGTAAATATCGCAGGTATATATCGCTGTTGCGTGACCACGTCCCTAAGCTAATAGAATATCCGTTGAATATTCACAATGCGAAAGAATTCCATTGTTTCCCGATTTCAGCGACTAGAGAGGGTCATATTGTGTTTCGTCCGTTGAACGAAAATCCTCTTTTCCAGATGAGATGCTGGAATGCGAGACCGGATCCCTGTTGGGCCGCGTCGCGGACCTGGAGAGGCAATCCTTGGCCCAAAGGGACGAGATAGTATGTCTTCGCGCTACACTCGCGGACGCATTGAGGCGAATTGCCCAACTAGAGGGGCGCGAGAAAAGAGAAGATGAGAAAAGCGAGAGAAGGAACGAGAGATTGGTATCCTCGCCGTTAAGGAATGGACACGTACCACTTAGAAGTGAGTATGCACGACTGCCTCTTCTATCTTTGTTTCGATAATTTTGCCGGTTAGAGAAAATTTCGATCGATCGAAATTTCAGAGCGTAGGATCATCTAGCTTTCAAATTCTACCCACACTCGTGTCACATTTATTACGTTCGTTAAGAAATTTCTATCAAAACTCTTGCATGATAAATTAGAATTAGTCTAACAACACATACAGTACAGTAGAGTCTCCCCCGTATCTGTATTGACCCTTTGCACTCCGAATTTTTTTTTTTTTCATTTTCTTTCCAATAACTCCGTATTATTTTAAATGGTTTATTTAAAATGTACTTCAAAGGACAATTGGTTGATAGGAAGCAATGTAAACAATAGCTTCATCACACGTATATGACACTTTTCTGTAACAATTGGACTTTTTTGTTAGAAGAAAGGGTTGTTACGTCCGTAACCTCCAAGCCTAGCGAACCTCTCTTGTCTTCGGGGAAACCATAGAAATCCTACAACGATCACACACTCTGTATTCACCAAAATTCCTTCGAGCAGTTACAGCGAAAAGCTACTCAAGGGTAGTGCAATAAATCAGACAAGAACCGGGCGCGTCACTCGAGACTATGCGAGGCACCGAGAGCCCGACGCTCGAGGATGCCCGTGGGTCGGAGTGCCACGCGTCTGGTTCATGTCTTCGACATCCTTCGAAGGTAAACTCCTTGAATGGACTGACCGAAACCGGGGGCCCTGAGGTACGAAAGGTGCGTAACAGGGTCATATACGTGTGATGTTGCTTTTCTAAGTATAAAAAAAATATTGTGAAATATAATACATATTTAAGCTTGCAATTTAAAAATGTCGGGTGCGACTGGACATAGGAGTACCTGTGAATAAAATCTAAACTTGGGTAGGCTCGCTGTACTGTCCGGAAAATTGCCAAACTATCTATCCTCGTCTCAATCTTTCCTCCTCTAACCCATTTCCACCATCCCGAGGACAGGAGAGGGAAGCAGCTTAAACAAACCAACGCGCTTCCAGCGCGGACACTCAGTTGTATATCCTAGCATCAAGGAACGCCTCTGTACAGAAACCGATACCATAAGTTTTAAAACATAAATAACTGTGTAGAGTTACATCCTTTTTGTTCGGCCGAATACAGGAAAGTGTGCGTAAGATTGTATGTAAATATCGCTACGAAACGGCTGTTCGGATAACAGAACGTTCAGATAGTAGGGTATTCGGGTAATAGGAGTGCGGATATGGGAGGCTCTACTGTATAATGCAATTGGGAAATGTATAAGCACGTACTGTTTTTCAACCAAGCCTAGCGAACCTCTCTTGTCTTCGAGGAAACCATAGAACTCCTACAATGGTCACACACTCTGCATTCACCAAAATTCCTTCGGGCAGTTACAGCGAAAAGCCACTCAAGAGTAGTGCAATAAATCGAGGATGCTCGTGGGTCGGAGTGTCACGCGTCTGGTTCGTGTCTTCGACATCCTTCGATGCCCCAAAAAAGGGGCAATTGTCTAAACTTGGGTAGGCTCGCTGTACTGTCCGGAAAATTGCCAAACTATCTATCCTCGTCTCAATCTTTCCTCCTCTAACCCATTTCCACCACCCCGAGGACAGGAGAGGGAAGCAGCTTAAACAAACCAACGCGCTTCCAGCGCGGACACTCAGTTGTATATCCTAGCATCAAGGAACGCCTCTGTACAGAAACCGATAGTCAATAAACTTGTGTGAATTAAATCCTGCGGTAGTCACTGTCGCCGCCCCTATCCCAGGTAAACTCCTTGAATGGACTGACCGAAACCGGGGGCCCTGAAAATACTTCCTGACCTTGAAAATACCGAAAAAAATGGAATAAAAAAAAATAATAGTACGATGGCGATGTGCATTCTTCGAAACTACTCTAACTCTGATGTAACCATATTTCATATCTTTAAATCCAACAAAGATATTCAGGTGTTCTGCTTCTCGTGACTCACCCTGCATGTACGTATTTTAAACTTCGAATTAATATACAATAAGAGCAAACTTTAAGAATAATTATTTCTTTATTTTGCAAAAAATATCATGAATTCTGATTCATCCGCATTTTGCGTTTGGGTATGTAATTGATGTACACGTGATAATCGATAAATCTTCTACAAGAAAAATGAACAAAAAGTTCTAATTTTTTAATATATTATGTAAACAAATGGACTTCTTTCGAAACTGTTTACGCAGCCACGTTAGTCGTTTAGAAATTGCAAATTTTGTCAATTTACACTATCGCTATCTCGTTATCTCTAATAGATTTCGAAATATTGGACTAAATATGTTTACTACCCCCGACCTTGAGGACGATTTTTACCCTTTCAGTGTGGATGATTACCGATAAAAAGAAAGAAACGTGTCGGATATTTCTTTGAGATCTACCACATACTGAAATTTCATCGAAATCGGTGATATTTCCTTGTAAGCACATTAGGTCTTACAAAAGGAACATAAGAAGTGCTATATAACATCTCCGATTTTGGTGAAACTTTATAAGTCGATAACATTCGATAGTTTCTGTTAATCTTTTGTTCGAAATATTAAGTAAATATAAGATCTAAAGTTTAAGTATTTAAAAATATGACGATTAGAAAAAATGGGAATACTATTTTTGAGCTGAATTTTATATGATGTTAGAGGTAGCATAATTCTGATATATGATTGAAATTCAAAGAATCATGTGTATTGACTATCGTTACTTTGAACGTAGCTATGATTTTAAATAACAACAAAAGTTCAAGACATCAGACATTGCAATGCTTCTTTTTAATATGAAGATACGTATGTATAAGTGGCAAAACTGGAGTATTAAATACTTGATAACTCTGCATCAATATTGTTAGCATTTAAGACGAAAATTATGAATTTATTCATTTCTTTTATCTTAGTTAACTATGGCGATAAGTAATTGGAGCAATATATAGCGACTCCCACTAATATTCGGACACTATTTAGAACATTATAATTTTTTTATAATTGGACCAAACGACTTGAGTTTTTTTTGAGAAGTTATGGTTCATTTGTGCATTCGTATTTCAAACCATATTTGATCGTTCCTTGCAAATACCTTAGAACGCGTTTTGCAGCGATCCAATGCACTTCATCGTAACAATGATTATATTGGCTCAATGAAGGTATGTCCCGTACAGGGTGTCCCGTAAAGAGTGTAACACCCGGAAATGGGGGGTTGCGGGGGTGACTCTGAACAACTTTTTCCTTTACCAAAATGTTGGTTGAAGCTTCGTTTTTGAATTATTAACGAAAAACACTGGCCAATCAGAGCGCGCGTAGAGCCCGCGCCCAGGCACGGGAGCGCAGGGACTGATCCGCGCGCGATCATGAACAAACGCAATGGCACAACGTGGGTATCGAGGGAAGCGTGCGGCAAATGTTACATCGTCTTAAATTAAGAATAATTTGAAATTATTCGTTATTTATGAATAACAAATAAACTAATGAGTCGTTTAACACGTTGAATGCCGGATCAATTCTACGTAATTTGTCCACGGTGCCGAAAAGAATTTTTTATTCTAATACGACGCATTGCAATATGTATAAATAATATGTCAATAGTTAGAAAGAAAACTATTTAAATATGCTGCGTGATGCATTAGGTGAAAATTTGACAAATACTACCATTTATTCAAATTAAATGCTTTTACTAATTTTGAGACCGCCGGTCACCGATCACCCCCACGGAATTCAACGTATTAATAACTGTTTTTGACACTTTTATTCGTTAGTCGAAAGGAATAAAGTGTTTTATTACTTATGAAAAACTTACCCATTCGTCTACGAATTAACCTGCTTCGACGGAAGTGGGTCATTGTGCCGATCCTGACCTTTCAAGGCAACCCTCAACAGCTGATGTTAGGGCCGGGTCGGTGAACTCACTTTACTGCACAGTCACTTTTACTGTTTTCGACGATATTATAAAAAATAAATCGTTGCTACATCGTAATCGCAAAATAGCCAAATTAGTATAATTTATGACACTGAGGTGGGTGAGGAAACGCCGTTACACTGTTTTCACCTCAATTTATTAAGATATACATAAGTGTGACGGTAGGTGTACAATTCGCCCGGAAAATACAATCGTTTTATGTGTTAACTGGCCCTGCGGGCAGCGGTTCGGCGGGTACGTCTCGACGGTTAGTAGAAGAAAAACTGAACTGAGGTTTTTATATTGGTAGGACAGGGAGACAGGAGCAGAGATAGATAAAGATAGAAGTAGAGAAAGTGGTGGAAACGGAAAATTTGTTTATTAAAATTTAGACCACGAAGATTTGCTCGATAGTTTAGATTACCCGTCATTCTTTGTTTAATCGATTTGCGTGAAATATATATTCACCAATTGTTTTTCACTTCGTATGGCGCGTCCTGGGCCTTTAACCTATTACCTTTATATTGATTCATCTACATAAAAGTACAATATATTCATTTCCAACAGTTTTTCCGACGAAACTCAGTGAATAATTGTGAATATCTTTCACTTCGTAATTCATAAAAAAGGCAGATTCCTTTTTAAGATTTTCGTTAAAAAATTTTTTTCTACATTTCAATCGTATTTTAGATTTAGATTTTTCTTCCTTTCTAGAGAAAACCTGTTAATAATATTATACAGTTTCGAAGGAAAAGTAAAAAGGTTTTAATACTCATCCAAATTCATGATAAACAGGGAAAAGACTATCTCTTCAGACATATGAGGGAAGAAGAATCGAAGGACCATCGTTACCAAGTCAGCTGCTAAAAGTGAACAATCAAATAGTATTGCCTCCAATTCCACAGTTAGAATATCTTGACACCGAAGAATACGCCGAGATCTGTATGAATCCAGATTTGGAGGAGGACTCCACTGACAGTGAGTGGGGGATGAATCAACTCAGAGGCAGAGCTGACCGAATTCGGTCACTGGGTGCTCAGATGGTAAGAAAGATTTGCTCTCGTGACTGTTCTCGTCCTTATGATTGTGGTTCTTCTTCCCCAATTAAGGACAAATATCATCAGTACCTCTTGTCGCCCAAGATTGACGAGGCCAAAAGTGACACTGCTGTTCTTGCTCCTATCGAACTCTCTAGATCCAACAAAACTGAATGTATCAGAAATTTTTGGTCAACTTATCGTTCTCAGATTGATTTATGGATCAAGGACAGAAAGAGAATCATTATAGAATCAATTCTAAAGACAGCCAAAAAAGAACCCATAATACTGGAATGCTTGATGGAGGGGGTAAAAATCGGTCAAACTATGGCTCAGAGCTCGCAGACAAAAAATCTTAGTCTGATGATACAATCCACAGCTTGTAACATGTAGACAGTATGCAAAAAAGTGTTAAAAGAACACACTGCATATCTGTCTCAACTAACAGGCTTTACAGCACAAGTAAACAAGGCGTCGATTAATATCAGCAATGCAATGAAGAAAGTAGAGGATCTTCAACTGGCTGCTATCAATCGTCAAGTGGTAGCCCCACCGCCTCTTCCACTAGTAATTCAACCTGTATTTTTACCTCCTCCTCAATGTCAGGACTGCATGCTCACATGTGAAGATTCGAGTGATTCTTCCACTGAAGAATCTTCTTATCCGGTTGGTATTGCCGGGGATGGGACATACGTGTATATGAACCATTATGCAGTGATTAGAATGCTACGTACGCAGACTAGCCGACACGGCGGCGCCGAGACTTCTGCCTCACGCGCACCCCCTAGAAGGCCCTCGAGATAGGGTAACCGAACGCATTCCGTTCCCACGAAAATCTAGGGCCCCCACCACCAAAAGCCACGATTTTTGGTGTATATAAAGGCACGATGTTTGATGCTCTGGGGCTCAGTCTTTTACCAGAACGTTACTCCGCCAGCCGGAACGCAAGCAAGATCGGGTTGTAGTCCCTTTCGAGCATAGAATTATTATATTCTCAATACGGTCTAAGACACCCCCGTGGCTCGTCGCGTAAACTGAGAAGGAATATCCTCGCCCAGTCGAGAATTGACCATTTAACTATTTAACTATCATTGTAACCGATCATTGGATCGAAGAAACTTGTAACTTCGCATTTATACTAGAATATATAGCTTTGTTAAGTCAGACTCGCTCATTTCAACCAAACTTCTCCTGAGTAACATTAGTAACGAATCGGCTAGACTCACAAAGATATACCTTTACTGCTCGAGGTACAGTAATGTCTCTCCAAGTGTCAGCCAGTTTGGATTCTACAAGTGTCAGTATAGATGGTCCTACGTCTGGGTGTGCGTCATTGCTACGCCTATGTTATCTCGCTCGCTGTCAGTCAAGCGTGTAACGCTACACCACTCGGTTTCTTTTACGAGATTTCACGGCTCGACAATTCATAATAGAAAAATATAATTTCTTTAATTCCTTTTTTTCATCTGAAATTTTTTTTAACATGTTGGTGAGATTTTTCTGATGAAAATGATGAAACATTTACTTATCAATATTTATTGAGTAATTAATTTAATGTCGACCTACCTCCACGTAAAAAAATGTAGGGCCGATTCTACAAGTGTCAGTCAAATGTAGGGCCGATTCTACAAGTGTCAGTCAAACTGTAGGCCAATTCCCCAACTGGCAGTCAAACGGTAGGCCGACTCTATTATCTCAATACAGTGAAATATCTGGCGTGATAGTGACAGTGAACGTGTTAATAAGTAAATGTTGTTCAAATTATGTCGTGTTTGATGTAATTTTCATCAGAAAAAATCTCATCAATATGTTAAGAAAAATTTCGGGATAAAAAAACGTAAAATTAAAAAAGTTGGTATTTAAATCGCTTGGTTGCCTCGACTCACGTTTCATCCTTATCTTTTATTCGCTGTCCTTGTCTACGTTCGGCAAACTACAAAGGCGGGCGCGAGGCTCGAAAACGTAGTCCGTGACTCTACAAGTGTCAGGTTTAGGTTCCTTGCGGACTGACACTTGTGGAGACATTACTGTATATCTAACTGTACGATACGCACAGTCCTCAACCCTTCTGCCTCTTGGAGAACAACGTAGTAACCACATGCGTTGAAGGTTCCAAACCTCCTATCAACTAACCGAAATTCCGCTCCGTATAAGGACACAAAGCGCAATCCGTAACAAGAATAAAAGTTGGTAGAATAAGCAGTTTAGATACCAAAAAACACAGACTCACACCGTTAATCAATCTGGTCGGAAAGAAAGTTGTCGTAGCAGAATTACTTTTACACAAAGACTTATCCAAAATCAATGCACTAGGAATCAGTGATCCTAGATGGCTGGACGATCTAAAAGGACACATTACACACGAGATCAAAATGAGAATTATCAACAAAGCCGAATCATTTGATACTGTTCCTTTTCAATGGAAACTCGTGAGCAAAGATCGACAACCTTGTAATCTTTAATATTATACAGTTTTTATTTATAAACAATACCATACCAAACAATAACATACATTATAAAAGAATCTATTTATACTTTAGATACATGGTAAAAGAGAAAAACGATTTAAGAGTAACGTATTATTATTTTTCTAATGCACATGAAACATGTCGTTTACATAGAACTTCGAATTTGATTAGCATAATTTAATTTTTTACGCGAAGGCATGCTTTTCGTGCGCATAACCTCACTTTCGTACCTTCAATTAAATTAGATAGAGTAACTTAATAATACTTCATACACGCGACACTGATCTACTTATACACCTGTTTAAATTAAGATTTTATAAGAAATTGTCTTTTCCTGTTTTCAACAAGCGCGTTAAAATTTCGGTGATTTCTTCATTGCTGCTCAAAATGAATATTTCTTATGAATTAGAATTGAGGTTTACGATGCGGAATTTGCGAATACCAATTACACAACCTTTCGTTCATTTTTCAATATTACTCTCGTTATATTCGACAAAATTTCGAACACTTGAAAAGTTGCATAAGTAAATCTTACACCGTTATCAAATTCAGAACAACGAAGTTCAACTCGAACCAACTGAATTTTAATCTTCACATTTGATTACTCTCAATTTTTGCTTCTTTAAACGATCCGTATCGTTTATGCGAATAATCTGCGTGAAAAGAGCGACGAGCCAAACGGAACATCCGCTGAAAATATCGATCGACACGTTTAACCTAAAATTACAAATCGATATTCAGCGGTGTCGAGAGTAGCAATTAGTTCGTTCAAATAAATCGCCGCGTAGACGGGAACGATATCAATTTTCAGGACACAGAGGATAGTGTTGCGTCACGGCATGACGAATTTTCGAGGCAATCGTTACGAAAGCCGTCGAGGCATGTCGCGAATTACAGATACGGGGAAGCCTCGCGAGGTTCAGCCCATTTGAAACAAACTTCACCAGGCATACCTGTTAGCACGCGACGGCTTTGGGTCACGTTCCGTTCTCCTCGCGTTGCATCGAACAATTGCTGCACTTGGACCTGAACTCTGAGCTATTTGCTCGTGGAAATTAAATCCCCGCCACGATTTCGTCAATGTTCGACACGTTGACGTTGAGAAAAGGTCCCTTTGAATTTCCCCTCGAATATTTATTCTTGTTACAATTCATTTCTGAACGATTTATGACTTGAAGAAGCAAAAAGTCTCTCGTAAAAATTTTACTTCTATCACAACATGCGGAATAATAAGGATGGAATTGAATCGTTGAAAAAATGTGAATTAGATTCAAACTTTATGTACTGCTATGAAGAAATGAAATAATTCGTGAATTTATGTACAGTCAAGGACAAAAATATGTATGTGGGCACACTTCAAAGTAGAGTAACTTTTTTCGAATTGGGCCAATTGAGTTTTGTTTTAGAAGTTAGAAAAATTAGTTTACTATATGACATGTCAAAAAATTTTGAGAAAACTGCAATTAGTCGGAATCCCGAAGAAAATAGCGAAGGTCGCCTTTTACAACTTTTTTATCTGAACTCGTAATGAAAATTGGAAAAATTCGTTTCGTAGATCTGTGTAAATTATACACATGATGAAAATTTCACTATAATTTCACGATATAAATTTCACAATAATACAATAATTTATTTATCGAGGGATTTTCAATTTTTAATTGTACTGTTATGCCTACGTTCGCCGTAAAATACATCATATCGACATTTGCAAGAACGAAAGGAAGTAATTGGTTACCATTCTTACTAATTTTAAACTATAAATTATGTAAAGAGATTCAATTTCAGTTTTAAAACTAAACACAGTTTATCAGGCTAAAAGTGGACGTACAATATATCTGCTGTAAACCATCGCATGTTTTAGATATTCAATTCTGTTTTTTCATTGAAAGTACCTATCTTTGGTTAGGGTACAAATATGTCTTTATGACTGCAAGTATTGCAAATAAAAAAAGACTAGATTAAGGTATTATAACGAATTGATTAATTTATAAAGTGATTCTTGTATGAATAAATAAATATGTATGTAAGTAAATGTATAGAAATAAATAGTTCAACAAATTGTTCTTGTGTTTTAATTCCTATTACTTCTTCCATAATTAGTTACATAAAATAATGGCATGAACCGGACTATTACTTAATAATTTCTTTCTTTAATAACGAGAGCAATTAACATAAATT
>NW_017100468.1:101315-107531 GCF_001263275.1 Habropoda laboriosa | reverse complement strand
AAGCGACAATTTTATAAACCACAATAGATGACTCGTTAGATTACAAAGGAGGATTTTTCAAAAATGGTCACTTAGCTCCGCGTGGAAACGAAAAATTCATGTAGGATTTTTAAGAGTTACCTCCTAAGGAACAAAAATGTTACAAGCATTTATCCAAAATGTGACGGGAAAGTTGTAAAAAATAAGTGCAAATACGGAAAAGTGGCAGTGATCTAACTCACGTGTATGCGTTACGTTTCATCTTCATCTATACAGAAGTATAGATCTGACAGAGTTGCCGTCAGAAAAATGTGACTTTGCACCGCTATTTTTATAAGGCTTAGAGAAATGGTTTGTTCCGGTGCAAAGTCAAATTTTTGTGACAGAGACCGATAACCCAGAAGTCACGCGTACGCGTTTGTTCACGATCGCGCGCGGATCAGTCCCTGCGCTCCCGTGCCTGGGCGCGGGCTCTACGCGCGCTCTGATTGGCCAGTGTTTTTCGTTAATAATTCAAAAACGAAGCTTCAACCAACATTTTGGTAAAGGAAAAAGTTGTTCAGAGTCACCCCAGCAACCCCCCATTTCCGTATACTTCAGATATTGATCCCTCTCCAACATAATTCTACAAGATTTATCCGAAGTGTGACGGGATAAAGTGTAACATTTTTTGTTATTTACTGCACAAATTTTTCGTTTCTAGGCGGAATCAAAAGTGGCCATTTTTGAACAACCTCTTTGATAAATATAAAAATATATGCGAAAAGGTATCCAATAAATCCACTCGTACTTACATTCTTAAAACCATGTACACATTATTCAAATAAGGTGGATATAATTCATACGCGATTTATTATAATTTAATAGATAATAATTGAACGGACGTAATTTACCTTTCATTACTATAGAATAGTTTATTCACATGTTATTCTCGACAGTGAATTATATCTTATAGTGAATATAAAACGAAACGTTTCATAATTACACGATACATTAACATCTATCTAAATTTTTTCAAACTTTAATTAAAAATTATGTCTCGTACATTACAGATTTTCGAAGTAAGCTTATGTTATTTCTTGAAAAGTGTGATAATTTTGAAACCCAAGACAAAATTAACAAAACTTTATTACATTAATTGCACATAACTACAATATTTTCATGTTACTGCACTAATTTCCCACGAACCTTAACTTAATTTAACTTAGTTTCGTTATTTAATTTTTAAGTAAGTTTAAATTGCACGATGTTTCAAACCTTCGACATGCTAAAGCTAAACATGCATCAAGTTTGTCCACGCTTGTACTACAATACACAATTACTAATGTATAGAAAGACGTAATTTTAGGAATAAGGTAATAGTAATAAATCAGAAGTCAACGAAGAGTATTAATATCAATGTTTATTGCAAATACATAAACAATTTTTGGCTTTAGAAATAGTTCAATAATCTTGTACAATTAAAATTGTGTGTTACCAGATAATCAAAGTTCTGTACCCCAGAAAGACATACGTTTGCGCCAAACTGGCGGTTCCTGTCTTAGGAATTCCTCCTCTTCAGGATCTTCCCATGATGTCCGAGATTCGATCTCCACTCCACGAAGACCGGTCAGTTACACGCATTCCTCTCAACTTCCTCAAAGGTATTATTTGTAATTACTGTTAGAAATATGTATGTCCTTATTTTGTATTTCTCACTGCACAAGTAGACCCCTATAGGCGTACACGAAGTTTTGATACAAATTATTTCAAAAACAGGATTCAAGATATTAACCCTTTGCGATCCTACGTGTAGTCAGTTTTGTCATAAGAATTTTTGCCTTCAGATATCGTATAATGATAAATGATAAATTATCAATAACAATAAACCATATTTTTACGCATTAATATTATACCGAAACTTACTATTTTATAACTAATATCACGCTGAAATATTGAAATAAAGAGAAACTACGTGATACTGCCCGAGAGTGACCAAACGAGTGCGGACTAACTGGACTATTTGGACAGCAAAGGGTTAAGATTAATTTATGTCGCTAGAAAGAAATTAAAAATGAAACTATTATATGCATATAATACAAGATAAGAATATTACTAATTATACTAAATTAATTTAGTTATTAGCGCGTGCGTAACATTTTCCGCTTATCAATTCATTTATTAACACTTTACCGACCGGTAGCCTATTAATCGGCTTTTTGCCGCCAACACTTACCGATCGCCGACGCTTACCGACCGATAGCCTATTAACCGGTCAAAGTTTGATTTAACATTTCTACAGGTATAAGAAAAAGCGCGTATATTCCCGCGCAATAGCCTAGAGTCTAAATAGAGCCGGTGTCACCGATGTATCTGTGGCCGAGTGACCGGTCGAAAGTGCGTAGAATGTTCAACCGCTACCGGTCGGTAAAGTGTTAATACACATTTCACGACTTCTGTATGGAAATCTTAAATAATTAAAATACCTTTGCATCTTACTAGACTCACTGGTATACGTGTAACAAAAATTAAATTTTTTTTATAAATTTCTATATAATTCAATCATAATTGTTAGTAATTAATTGAGATTTTTATGTCATACATAACATTACTACAGTTAGCACTAATAGCTTGGAAGCTTTGCGAAAGGTTACTTTATCGTTACTTTTATTACATTATAATTTGAGTTTAAGAAGTGATATAAATAGGCAACAGAACAAACTGAAGTAACAGAGTATGTACCTCGAAATGTAAATGAATCTGGCTAAAACGTTAGCATATTATCAAGAATTTTCTATACATTGAAAGTGATAAAC
Organism: Habropoda laboriosa; assembly: GCF_001263275.1. Classification (NCBI taxonomy): domain Eukaryota; kingdom Metazoa; phylum Arthropoda; class Insecta; order Hymenoptera; family Apidae; genus Habropoda; species Habropoda laboriosa. The sequence continues at coordinate 104,757 of NW_017100468.1, read as the reverse complement.
TACTGCCTATAATGGTAAACTTATTGTTAACGCTTTAACTTATAATATCACTGCATGCAACTGCTAATATTGTGGTTGGTCAATGTTGCATTTTTCCGTAAAAGATCGTTTCTACTGTTTTTAAAACAAAAGACTATTCGTAACCTGTGAAACGTATGCATAGTCTAACAGCTGAGATTTTCACGTGTTCGTTATGTTTAGTTAAATATTTTTAGTTTTCTTTTTTTTTATCGGTTAGACTCCATCACGAAACTTTTTTAACCGTCTTTGCACCATTCTTTTATTCACAAGATCATCACCGTGCACATCAGAAATCTTTTTCGCTGTTTGTACCGCATTTTTACCTTCGCGAAAGTAAATAAGCGTAATTGCACGAAAATATATTTAAAAAACATAAAATAAAATGTAGTTAAAAAAAATTTAACCAAACAGAACGAACATTTTTTTAAATTACACCTGAAAATCTCAGCTTTTAGACTATACACGCGTTTTATAGGTTGCGAATAGTCCTTTGTTTTGAGAACAGTAGAAACGATCTCTCACGGAAAAATCCGACAATACTTATTGGCCAACTCAATATATTACGATCGACAGTTGATTTTCAGGTAAATGTATAAAATGTTGGTCTTAAAACTGGTAATACCGGTAACAACGTTGAAAGTTTTTGAAAACTATTCCTGTTTTATCATCGGTGTACTTTATAACGTTCCAAGTATTGCATAAAATATTCGACAGAAATCTATTAAGGTCTGGCACGGATCAAGCAAATTTAATTTAACTTTCAGAAGGTCAGTTCATTACCAATCAACGGGTTCGTTACACTCGGACAGCCCCAGTAGTAGTAGCGTTTCCCCGGTACCATCGCCAAGTCCTAGAGCCACACCACTGCCAGTAACCAGGTACATATCAAATGAAACTAATTCAACGTTTATTCCATGCTTTGCCTGTCCAAGTAATATTACTCGATACATTCCGTGCCATGGGAAAATAGTAAGTTTCAACAGAACCGTGAAACGTAGGCCAAAAAGTCACCTTAAAATATTTAATTATCGAAAAGTATCGATAGTATTGAAATTTTCACACTGTAATCTTCCTTTGGACATACACTTGTCTCAGCGCAGAATTGAAGGTCCTTTTTCATTCAAGGAAAATTCCATTTCTGAGAACGATCGTGCACCACCGACGGTACACGCGGCACGGAACGTATCAATATACCGGGTGTCTTTTTTTAATTGGACACGGTGGAATATCTCGGAAGGAACTGAAATTATGGGGAAAGTATTCTTACAGAAGTTGTTCGGTATGACGAGAGACAGCAACAAGTTTATTTTTTGAACGCAACGCTGCATTCTTTTTTTTATAATATGATAGCGTTTGTTAAGAGGAATTCAGCGATGTGCCACGCAAAGTCATTTTGTTTTATGAAAAATCGTAAAATAGCGAAGAATTGGAGAGTCAGGTCAGTACGTTAAAGTACATTGCCGTTCGTAAGTATTACGACACCTGTTATATTCGTACAGAAAGAATTGTATAATTTAAATTACATTTGTTCGCCAAAGTTGGTATCATATCGTAACCTTAATACTTACAACTAGATATTTCCAACTCATTAGTAAAGCGACCGAATTTATTATCGAGTTTTAACATTAAACATGGAGTTGATTGTAAACTTATCTACTGTTAATATTTCCAAGTGGTGTTAGAATTGTGTACTTTTAGCATACCACAGTTGGAAGGAAAATTCGACTACTGACACACTTATCCGGAAAATGTCAATTTAGGAAAATTAGGGAAGGAAGTGCAACGAATAAAAGGAAAATTTAATTATTACCGTTTTTTTTTTTTAGAACTTATTAACCCTTATGTCAATAACCAGAATTGTCGTCTACTTTATCGTCCAATTTTAGTAGTTTTCTGATAAGAAAATTCTAAACTTGGGGCAAACACGGATAGGAAATGTGCGAAATACCAACGATCTGGCCGGATATTTCAATCTTTTACCTGGAAGATCAAATATTTGAAGTGAGAATTATGCAAAAGGGTACCCGGTTATTGACATAAGGGTTAATGGAGTTATGAATGGAGTACGAATTATCTAGATGGAAAAAATTGCTATAACCTTTTAACTAATTAATAGTTTTCAAAGAAATCTTTAGAAAAGTGGTAGAACGTACACAATTGTTTTAATTCGTGAAACATCTGTTATGGCATTTCTGAAGAGCAATCGAACCATTTATAGCGTTTCATAAATTTATTTTGAGACAAATATGTCAAAACCTCAATGACGTATTCCCGCGTCATCCGGACTCAAGTCAAAAACCTGAATGACTCATATGTGCGTCACCCGACGCTAATGTGTTAAGGTGATGATATATTAATAAAAGTACGTGTGCTCCTTATACTACGAGATTACCAAACTGAACAACTTTTCTTTGGATCTCAATAATTTTGTAACAACTGTTTAAATTTAATCCACATTCGATAAGTGTCCTAAAACTTACGAACGAGAGTATATCTCCTTATGAATTGATTATACAAACTCGAGCACGGAACGATATTGGAGCAGTAAGCCACGCCTACTCGAGCAACGATCCTATGATGGGGCACTATATGAGTGTATAGTGATCGTACATGCTGAAAAAATGCCTCACGAACGTACTAACGCACGTCCATCTACGAGCCTACTGTTCGTTCAAAATAAGAATAACCTCGCTCCTCTGCGCATAGACAGAGAGCGTAGCAAAGGGTAAGACGGAGAAAAACGTAGGCGGTTAAGTGGGGGTTTGGTACGTTCTAGCCCTGCCTTAGGCACGTCCCATGCGCGAAACGAGGTTATTCTTATTTTGAACGAAGAGTATGTATACTCTTGCCACTACGTTGCTCCCCACTTGTCGTTTGCTTTTCGGTTAGCCCGTAGCAGTGCCCGCGGGCAACGGCGAGCGCTCTTGCCCGTAAAACGTCTGCTCGAGCGACTCTGACAAGGGAACTTTGGTAACCCGAAAATTCCAATTTTTTTGAAACTGTAGATTTGTAGGGAATCTCAAGAGAAGTATCTGGCAATTTTTTTGGCCCTTTTTCGGTTTTTCGGGGTGTAACCAGCCCTTGAATGAAAATAAGTGTTACCCTATTTTCTTGTATATCTTTAAAACTATAGTAGATATAAAAGAATGTTTACAATAAAAATTTCATGGCTTTTTATGCCTTATAAGACGATGTTGTTAAATTAATAAAAGCACATACTTACGCACACACACTTGGTAACTGATAACCCATCGTTCAAACGAAACGCATCGATTAAAATTATTTAAATATTACATTATTCGATAAGTTTAACATACTTAGCATATTTATCTGCGTTTATTTGACATATTTTTCAATATGACAGAAAATTGAAAATTTTTCACAATAACGCCGATGGAAGATTTTTTATTGAAACAAATTT
>NW_017100468.1:94540-101300 GCF_001263275.1 Habropoda laboriosa | reverse complement strand
GTCCTATAAGGCATAAAAAGCCATTAAATTCTTATTATAAACATTTTTTTATATCTACTATAGTTTTAAAGATATACAGGGAAATAGGGTAACACTTATCTTCATTCAAGGGCTGTTTCCACCCCGAAGAACCGAAAAAGGGCCAAAAAAATTGCCAGATACTTCTCTTGACGTCCCCTAAAAACCTGCAAAGTTTCAAAAAGATCAGAATTTTCAGGTTACCGAAGTTCCCTTGTGAGCTAAACCCTGCTTCACTATGCTACTAATACAAATTCTTCACGATTTTACAAAAACTCGCAAAACGAAATGACTTAATGCGGCACCTCGTTAAATTCGTCTCAACAAACTATAATATTAAAAACAGAAAAATGTAGCATTCCGTTTAACCGCTTGAGTGCCAAGGAGCAGCTGTCACGCTCCTCGTATTCGACATCGAAAAGTGCCACCGCACCGAGCCACGAAGTGTAAATTTTATTGTATCTCTTATAATCTGTCTACTTTTTTTTATAAAAAATTGAACAAAAATCCTGCACATAATCAATTTTGCCTTTCTTTCGTGATTATTTCCAAACAGTCGTACTCGGTGAAAATGTCGAAACCAAAGTTTTTGGAATCTTTCGACATCAAACGAAAGAAACATGGGCACTTTTCGGTCAGATTTCTGCACTAACCCGTGACACTCAGACGGTTGAAAAAGTAAACTTGATCGTGAAATTTCGCTCACTGCTTCATTCACGAAAAAACTATTTAGACATTATGTCTTCCATCATACCAAACAATTTTTGTAAGAACATTTTCTCGATAGCTTCAGTCCCTTCTGAGATATTTCACCGTGTCTAATTAAAAAAGACACCCTGTAGAAAGTGGGTAATTTATTGTGTAACAGAAAGTTATAGTTTCTTACATATATCAAAGAATAAATGGAAAATACATTTTTATAAGTAAGGTTTATTTCTCGATGATCGCATTCGAATATTTTTTTACTCATGCATACTGTCGAGTACCATTTGTTTAATAATTTCTGCTTGTATTCATATTTGTATAAAAATTGTAATTTACAATAATAGCACACGCTGGAAATAGTCAAGCTTTCATATTTTTTTTTCTGCATAATATACGTAAATTAGGAAATCGTTCTCTTTGGTATTTATTTACAACGAACCTGCAACTGCATCGTCTTATTTTGTTAATGCAACGAAACGTGAACGATAGAAAGGCAGAGGAAATAAGAAAAATGAAATTAATTTTCTTTTAATCTGTCTATTTATTTTCATTCTCTTGTTCCTTTGTTATATACAAAAGAGAATTATTTCCCTTACGCAATAAAAATGTATATGAATTATTTCGTTATTTAAATAATTAAAAATCATTTATCTCTGTAATTTCTTTTTACCTAAATTAAATCGATTTACTTATTCAGCTGTAAGATAGATTTTGAAATAACAGTTTATTATTATTTTACAGAATTTATGTAACATTGCATTTTATATTTTGGAAACCTTTAATATTCAAAAATTTTTAATAAATACATACAACAAATGTACATTACTAATCGAAGAAGTATCTTAATACTGGTTTATAATTGACACATGTTTGGTAATAAAATAAAACTTCATATTTCGCATAAACAATACAAATAGCCCACACACACACACACACATTATCCATGTAATTTTTATTAAAATATGTTAAAGAAGCAATGCGACAGAAATTATTTTACTCAAATTTTTTCTATACCGTTTTTAACATCGTATTCATTATTTTACCTACGCTTAACGTTGCATCTGCCGTTCTACAACGTATCTTAATAAATAAATAAATTTGATCAATTGATACTACACGTTTTACATATAAAATGGTTATAAATATAAACGATCTAACAAAAATTCGTAAAAATGCAAAATCCCAATTTTAATCTAAAGAGTAAATAACAAATCAATCGACGTCCTACTTAAAAACAATTCTTATTAAAATGTCAATTTCGCTCGGAGTCAAAGGGTTTCGGGAAATGAACTTGTCACAGAAGGAAATGGAAGAATTTCATTTAACACGATAAATCGAATCCTGGCGACGAAACGATAGACCCGCTACGTAGGTAACGAGCTTTCTCGTCACAGAGTAATCCTGTTATCCGATAGATCACCGACAACAAGATCAAACGGGCCACCCCAAAGCAGCTTAAGAAGGGCGAAACGGTGGTCGTCGACAGGGGACTTTACGCATTCCCCGCAAAATCAGGGAAGCAATTCGCAGCTTGTCAGTAGCAGGTAAGCGAGAATAGATATTATTAACGAATGAATGCGTATTTGCCTGCTTTCGTGATTTTCCTCTTATTTAAGCACCCACTCGAGTTGAACTTTCTCAATGCACTTTTTCGCTTCTTTGAGTGTGTTCTTCTAATATGTTACGTGACGATCGAACGTGCTTTTTCTTCAAAGTAAACGATAAACGAACTCGATATTTCATCGTTACACTGTGAGCAATTATTACAACTAGAAACAAAACGATTAAAGGATACTGTGAATACACGAGGGTCATTCGATAAGCAAAGAGACAGACGGCTGCTGTTTTAATATGGTTTATTCGATGAATTTCACAATTTACCTATTTTTCAACATAATCCCTTGTAACAATTTTACTCTTGTCCCATCACTCTGCTAGCTTGTTTATGCCAGTAGCAAAGAATTTTTTGTCTTGCTGTTTGAGCTAGTTTTGCACATTGGTCTTCACCTTTCCGTTGCTGTCAAACTTCATTGCACAAATCTGATGGGGCAAGATCTGGACTTAAACTAACTAATATTTCAATTTTTCCAATTTTTTATACGTATGCTGAAATTTTTGTCAAACAGCTGGTTTAAATTGATGAACCAAAAAAAGAAAAGTAAAAAAAGCTATCGTACTTCTTATTTAGATATTTTTTCGAACGACCTTCGTAGAAAGATATTTTAAAATCCTGCTATTTGAATACAATGATACATGCGTAAAATAAAAATGTTTAAATTTAGTCTCGGTCTTAGTTCAAACATGTTACGACAGAAATCTGCATTATCAGTAAACACATTTCACCGATTAAATTTCTGCAATGAATTGTCAATATGCAATCACTTGCAACAATCCAAACAAGTCGAAAAGTAAACGTAATCCACCGATGAACAGAGAGAGTTCACAATCAACAGAGCAACGAACTATCGATTATGTCTCGCGACGTAAATTCACTTCACAGCTCATTAATCGTCAAAAGCGAGCAACAGTCTCCCCGTTTGCTTCCTATTCAGTGGAGCTTCGCTTTGGTGGTAACTGAATCGAGGGAACGCGACCGGAAGTATAATGCATAATTCCCCTCGTCGTGAGGGAGAACGCGCAAATCGAGCACAGAGAAAAAAAGGAAAGAAACAAAGCACGTTTGCTCCGTCACGATACTGTCGTTACCCTTTTTTCTTTCTCTTACAATTTTTTTTTTTTTCTCTTTTCGTTTTGCACCGCATGGTTTTCGTTTGCATTTTCGTTCATTATAGATTGTCAGCCTCCACCAAGTCTCTGTTCAACCTCTTCAAGCCTCCGGCGCTGAACAACGTGAAACACGGGTAAATAAAAGACTTCTTTTCTTCGATTTTTACTTTTTAAACGAACGAGCATTCATCTCTGCAACCGGCAATGGGCAAGTTTTTCGACCGGCTTCCAGATGCACTCTTCCTTTAACCACTTTCAGGTGAAAGACAAGAGACACGATAATTTTTCGTTCGCGCGTCACTTCTCTTGCGGCTTTTCTGCTATGTAACTGCTAGTAATTATGTAGGGTGGTAGGACCGGGCAGATGGTGATTCTGCGTGCAGAAATATATTGAAAATATGGAATAAATTTCTTTCGCGAAAAGCGTAGTTTTCGAGGAAATTGAATTTGAAGATTCGTTGGGTACGCGTGCCCTTGACTATTCCTCCATTTAACGGATTTCGGTGCAAATTGTTGCTTCTGCTCGTACGTTGATATTGTTCGGGTCGCGTAATGTTCGATGCTTAATTGCCGAACCGGTACTTGATTTATTCAGTGTTTTATTTGCAACAGAGTGATACTTGAGGTGATGTCGCCACGAGACTATCAAAATACTAATTTTCGTAAGACCAACTGCCAAGACTTCCAAAAAAGGACGCGCTTCTGCCTCGTTTCCTTAGTTTTATCCGCTCGGCCAGTTGCTGATCGGTGGCCGATTTCTTCTGGGGGTTGTAGGTGCTGACTCCTCATTGGAGGAGGTTGTTTAGGTGGGACGCAGCTCTTTCCAAGGAAAGGGGATTGTTGCTTAACATTAGAAAACCCCCATTTTTGGGTTTTTCCCAGGGGTTGCCGCGTAATTTTTCACCGCGTACGTGACCTCTCCACGGAGGTACGGTACGCGCGAGAGGACCGGTACCTCGGTCTGGCGGCCAAGTGTAATTGAACAAGTTTATGACGATAATCCGGCAGACCGAGGGTTCGTCGCGATTTCTTGCGAGGCAACAGATATACAGAGGTAATGTCACGCAAGTGTAATTGAACAAGTGTATGACGATAATCCGGCAGACCGAGGGTTCGTCGCGATTTCTTGCAAGGCAACAGATATACAGAGGTAATGTCACATTTTGCAAAGAAATAGTTTAGGCAAAAGTAAATTTTCTGCAGCTAAAGGAAAGAAACATACGAGGTTTCTAGGGTGTTTGGCGCCTTTATGCAAGAATTTATATGGCGCCTTAGAATTATCGTTACCATAATGTTTAGCATTAATTGGTTACTTGTAACTGTGTCGTAACTTGTGATTCACGCAAAAAACGCAGACACCACTGATGTGACTCGTGACATTTATAAACAATACAAAATTAAAAAATTCTCCTTCTGCGTCCGAATAATTAAAGCCTCGAAACGCTATGGCATCAGTAAACGATTTTCTGATTCAAAGAACACGGATTTACATGCGTCATGAAGAACGTCACTTTCAACAATTGGTTCAATAATGTACATTTCAATTAAGAATAACGTTAATAAATGTATTGTCAGTGTTTAATGTGCCATTGACATCGCTCGTTAATACGAATATAAAACTGAGAAATAGTCAAGTGCAAGCGTATTCGACGAATTCTTAAATTCAGTTTTTTTCGAAAACTAAGTAGGTGTATTATGAAAAAATGGTATTTTATATTTTATGTTTATTTCTACGTGTAGAATCACCACCTACCCGGTTGTTTAATCACAGAACGTTTTAACATTTACTGCGTGCATAATGCAAATCGAATTTTATGAAGCTTCATACAAAACAGTGTTTCCCAACATTTTTTGGAGCATGCTCAACGCCTCAAAGATCGTAATGCCTCCTCTAGCATAATAGTCGACCAAGTTCAGAAAAAGTACAACATAAATAGGTACTTCAACTGAAAAAGGGACATACAGTGGAGGACAAAAGTATATATACACCCTATAAAATGGAACAACTTTTTTAAAATTAGGCGATGCCTCCTCTAGCATAATAGTCGACCAAGTTCAGAAAAAGTACAACATAAATAGGTACTTCAAAAGGGACATACAGTGGAGGAAAAAAGTATATATACACCCTATAAAATGGAATAACTTTTTTAAAATTAGGCGAAACGACTTGAGTTTTTTTGAGAAGTTAGAAAGATTAGTTTACTAGATGATGTGTAAAAAATTTTTTGAAAAAACTGCAATTAGTCGGAATCACGGAGAAAATAGCGAAGGTCGTTTTTACAACTTTTTTATTTGAGCTCGTAATGAAAATTTAAAAAATACGTTTTGTAGATCTATGTCAATTATACACACGCTGAAAATTTCATCGAAATCGGTGGATGGAGAAACAAGCGACAGGCATCGAAAGATGTAAGAATCTGCAGATTTATTACAGTTCCAGGCTGAAAGTCGTGAAGTAGTGCGATTTTTACAATCTTTAACCGTTTGTAGCTCATAGCAACGTTAACTGATTTCGATGAAATTTTCAGCATGTGTATAATTGACATAGATCTACAAAACGTATTTTTTAAATTTTCCTTACGAGCTCAGATGAAAAAGTTGTAAACAGTGACCTTTACAATTTTCTTCGTGATTCCCACAAATTGCAATACTTTCAAAAAATTTTACACACGTCATCTAGTAAACTAATCTTTCGAAGTTCTCAAAAAAACTCAAGTCGTTTGGCCCAATTTTAAAACTGTTATTCCGTTTTATAGGGTGTATGAATACTTTTGTCCTCCACTGTAGGTAAAATTGTTTTTAATTTGACTTTCTTCGATGAATATAAATTACATGTTACATTTTGTATAGAAATCAAACTCAACTCGGGAAAATAATCGATAATTTATCGCCTACAATGGTGATTTTTTGATTACATCGGTGAAGAGGTGACAATTGCTACCTAAATTACCCAAATTGCTCAAATTATTCACGCCCCACGTTGGAAAACACTGATATCGAACTAAATGAATCAAAAATATTGGACAATTTTTTTTCAACTTTCGATAATGAAATCGTCTTTCAAATCTGGGGGTTACGAAATTACTAATGAAAATAGCGCAGAAATTGATAAAGATAGAAGAAAGTGGTAACTGCAAAACTTGCTTGGTTTTGCACGAACAATAATTCGATGCCAGAAAAATTTATGCAAAATCATAAATGACGTCACTTTATCTGCAAATGTCATATCTTTGTAAATATGTTTTATACGATACTGTTCGTTTGAAAAAAATGTAATTCGTATAAGCAACAATATAATACAATTATAAGT
>NW_017100468.1:85962-94492 GCF_001263275.1 Habropoda laboriosa | reverse complement strand
ACTATTTATAATGTTTGCTTACTCTGTTTTTTAGTGTGCTATAGTTGCCTAAAAAATTTCCTCATTTTTGTACTTTCTCAAAAGAGATTTACCGCATAAATCGATCTCGAGTCACTACAGGCATTGTAAAACCTAATTCCTTTTTATGAAAAATCAAGCAAATTTTCTGTTTAACATTTTTGTCAGCTCCGTACATTTTCACTTCATTTTAGTTAGCAGTTTCAGGACCGCATTTATACTTTTGAAGGCCTTAGGTAACTAAGTGGGTTGTTTTTTATATTTTTAAAATTTCACTTCCAGAATATAAATGTCTGTCGATAAAAAAAAATACATATCCAATATTTGAAGATGCTCTTTCCGTATGCAGTTTCATAAAAATCGGCGTTGATGTTTCTTGTAAATGCAGAAAAAATTCTACGTACTATATTTCATTTAAATGAAAATTTGCAATTTTTCATAGTACATATCCAAAATATGTATAAAAATAAATTTGAAGAACTTAGTAAAGAAAAAGTCAAATAAACGTTCTAAAGTGAATTTGTTGCTCAAATATTCTATCTATAAATTCTATTAATATACAGAATGAAAACATAACGTGGACAAATAATTATAACAAATACTAGGCTCCACAGACATTAATAGTACCAAAAATTAACATATTCAAGCTTTACGTTTCTTCAAGTGTATCTATGTATAAAGTAAGATAAAGTTACTATTCTAAATGAAGTATAAGTACAACATTAACAGTGAACAATTAAATTCCGTGGAAGTTGTAATTTCACTAAACGTACATTTTACTGCGTGTCATGAGATTAGCATAAAGCTAACATGAACTACTGACCTCATTTTTCTCAAGCCAAAATTTCTACCACTTCTGTTTATTTGAAGGATTACTATACACTTTTTGAAATACCTACAAACATAATCCTGAATAGAAGAGTATATGGAAATTAAACATTATATTTATACAAACCAATTAAATTGACATATTACAAATACGTACAGGGACTTTAATTTCGACTATGTAGACCTAACCAAAACAACATTCGAACAATTTTCAAATCTCTGTCTTAATCTGACATTAAAAATGTTGCATTCAATATTTCAATGACCTAGTTAACTGAATGACACTTTTCTGTAACGGAGTCGTAACGGAATTTAACGCGGAAGTTTAGTCTCCGATATACGAACTCGATCGCGGACGTTCGCCAACGAATCGATTGAAGAAGGAAGGAAATGTATCGAACGAAAAATTACCGTGTTTTGCTAGGAGTTTGAAACCGCACGATACGTACTATCATCGCGCAGCATGCTATTAATTACTAGTTACCTTCGGTATTCGACCTCGCATGTGGATAGGTGGTGATGGTGAACCCATCGCCGCAAAGTGGAATCAAGAAAGGCATGCATGCATAATACATTCGCGCGAGAACCGTGAAAGATCTATTTTAATTTTAAATGGCAAACGTTTATTTGGAGCATATTAACACGCGCGCGGCTTTCTTTTCGCTTGTGAAAGGAAAACCTTGTTTGGCACGCGGCTCGCCTTTCCGTCTCTCCTTAATCAGCCCTCCATAACCTACTTAACTTTCGAATAACGTTTTAAACACTTTTTCCTAAAATCTTTTCGCGCATTGCGAAAACGTGATTTTCAGCGGACTGTAAATTGTATATTGCAGCATGCTTTCACTGATAGAATTTTCCTATGCATTACTAATATCGTGAAAGAGTCTGTGGAGTTTTTGAAATTATGGTAAATTTATAGCCGAGAGAGAAACCGCTACCTTTTCATAGCAGAAAGGTAAATTGTATTTACTTCTTTCTTAATTTAGAAAATGTTCCATATCGCGATGGAAGATCCAAATGGGAACTAATATTGTAATAAACGTAAACAATGAACGCTAATTTTTATAATGGTACTTTTATTCTTTGTCTGCGTGCGAGTTTCGCTTAAAATAACAACGATACGTTCTGTAATGGAACCCTATTAATGGAACTTGATTAATCAAATAAAACCTAATGCTTTATGGCTGTGTCTAACCGTAGTAATAATACATTTAACATAACCCCTCTTTATTTATCGAACATAGCAGATTTTCTAATCCGAACTGTGTAAAACGAAATATTTAGACTTACTTTTAATTAATAACGTATAATTACCTGTGCGCGAGAAAAATGTGTAATTATTCACGGAGAAAGTGAGGAATTTTTTAACAAGCGACGAATGAAAATTAACTCTAATAAGTATCAAAGGGTAGAAATAAAAAAACACTGGATAAACATAACTTTCCTTCGCGGCTTCTCGTTTTCATCTTATTTGTAATACGAGTAATACTTCGAGTCTTTCGAGATTCTTGACGCTAATCAGAAATTTTCCCGTTACTTAAATTAAGTTTCATGTAGTTAATATTTACTGTGTTTAATATAAAACGTGCTACGCATTACTAACACTTGTGTTTAATGTTACAACTAGAAATCGTAAAGTAAAATAATTAATTACCTACAAAATAACACCAACTGTTAATTCCTCGAAGCATCGTAAGAGTGTAAGGATTAAAAATATTTTTGCTATGGTAATTCTATAAAATTCTATGCAATATTTGGTCATGTGATGATTTTCTAATCGACGACTCTTGAACGAATTGATCGAGACACCTCTGTCAGGGTAATTAGGGTGTAATTTAACTTTAATCGATTTAAGTTGAATTTCGTTAGAGTTTATTTATATATACAGGGTGTCCCGTAACTCCTCGAACACCCGGAAATTGGGGGTTGCTGGGGTGACTCTGAACAACTTTTTCCTTTACCAAAATGTTCTTTGAAGCTTCGTTTTTGAATTATTAACGAAAAACACTGGCCAATCAGAGCGCGCGTAGAGCCCGCGCCCAGGCACGGGAGCGCTGACTCTCATCCGCGCGCGATCGTGAACAAATGCGTACGCGTGACTTCTCGGTTATCGATCGCTGTCAAAAAATTTTGACTTTGCACCGCTATTTTTATAGGGCTTAGAGAAATGGTTTTTTGCCGTCATTCCCACGTTTGTATAAATTTTTGAAAAAATTGCAATTAGTCGGAATCGCGCGCGAATGAGCCTCTCTTCTCCGTCCCTGAGCGAGGGCTCTACGCGCGCTCCGATTGGCCAGTGTTTTTCGTTAATAGTTCAAAAATGAAGCTTCAAACAACATTTTGGTAAAGGAAAAAGTTGTTCAGAGTCACCCCAGCAACCCGCCATTTCCGGATGTTCGAGGAGTTACACGGGACACCCTGTATAGTGTTTCTAATACAGCGTAATCCATATTAGGATACAATTTAAACTCAAGCATTTAGAGGTTAAATTACACCTCTGTCAGGAATTCTTGAACGAATTCTTGTTTAAATGTGTAATCGTTCAAGTTGCTAAAATTTCTCGGAAAATATTTGAAGCATTGGTAACCAAAAGGCGGACGATACCTTCAGCCAAAGAAACGATTTCTTTTCACAGATTAACGTACAACTTCGGTCGATTGAAATAAACATTCGGCGAAGAAGAAAAAATGCAGAAGGTTAGGATATTTTTTTCTTCTGCCTTATTCCCGGATTAAAGGTTGAATCGAAGAATGCAATCATAAATTCCACGTTAAACGGAGACATGATCGCAGGCGGGTATTCGGCATGCAACTGCGTTGAGTCACGCGAATCTACGCGTTACATAGTCGCCAGCGAAAATATGGGGACCGTTTGTACATGTATAAAAAGAGTAAAACATTGCCACCCCAGATAGATTCGAGCGTGATAACGTGGTGAATATTTTGTTCGAGGCACGGACTTCAAGGCAACAGGTACGAAAGTCACGTGGATAACGGGTCGTTTAACGCGTAGCAGGCCGTGCCATTGCATTCCCGAAGAAAATGAATCGCGATTCCTGTCGTTATACAACCATGAACGCTTCGTTTCCTGGTACAACGCCGTCTCCGGCAAACTAGACGCTCGGGAAAAAATTCACGAAGAAAGAAAGTTCCCCATCGCGCTTTTTACCTAATTCATTTTTCGTCTATTTATTCGGCTCGTTTAAATACACCCCGACACTTTTACCGTTTAACGGAAACGCTATTTGTACACGAAATAGTTGTACCGTTGTGTTGTATAATTGTCGATAATACAGTAGTATTACTGTTTGTGTACTGACAAATTTCATCGTAAAATTATACAGGGTGTCCCGTAACTGGTGGTACAAGCGAGCAGCGGGTGATTCTACGTGAAAAACTGAATCGAAAATGTGGAATAAAATTTTTTCATGCGAGGCTTTGTTTCCGAGAAAATTGAATTTAAACATTCGCTACAAACCAGTGGCGCGTTATAGCTTCATGAGGCCCCGGGCAAATTTGAATTTGGGGGCCCCATGTACAGTGTTGGAGTCACACATTTTTCTTCGGGGGAATTTTTTTTTGGGGGCAAAAATGGTCAAAAATTTTGGCAAATAATTACCGCAATTTTTAACTTTCGACATTCCTACTACGGCAATGAGGTTATAAAAGATTGATTTGGGGTCCCCCTCGTTTGTGGAGGCCCCGGGCAATTGCCCCTTTTGCCCATAGGATAACGCGCCACTGCTACAAACTGTTACTTATGCTTATACATTTACGTTAACTCTAGAATTACCGACCGGGTCAAAATTACCTATTAGCATCTTTCGAAAAAACGTGAATGTTCATTATCGTTTGTAACTTTCCGAATTTATTTTCTACATGTATGCTTCTATTTGAATGGATATGAATCGAATTTTCCAATCACGGTTCAGTTACATAAAAATTCATGTTTGAAAAGTCGCTAATGGGTCATTTTGACTCGGCTGGTAATTCTAGTGTTAATAAACAGTGGTAATGTCACATTTCGCAAAGAAATAGTCTACACAGAGGATAGTGTAAATCTGCAGGTAAAAGGAAGGATGGTACAGGCTTTCACAGAATTGAAGTGTCGAAATATCGTATCATCGGTCTATAACTCTCCGATTTAAAGAGCAAATATTTGTATGCGTTAACAGACGTCACTTTCAACAATTCGATTAGTAATGTGAATTTAAATTAAAGAAATCGTTGATAAATGTATTATCGATACGTTTCATAAAATTAGTATCGTTTATTAGTACAAACGTAAAGCCGAGAGCACGCGTACTCGACAAATTTTCAAACTTCTTTTTCTCGAAAAGAAAGCTTCTTATGAAAAAATTTTATTCTACAACCTCGATCCAGTTTTTCACGTCGAATCGCCCCCTGCTCGTTTGTACCATCAGTTACGGGACACCCTGTATGATATTTTACGTACTCAGTAAAACCTTACTCCTCGCAAAGAACAATACAAAAAACAGCCTAGTTATAGTTGTAAAATAAAATACTTATTTTTAAATTTATCAATATTAAAATTCGTTCCGAAACGAAACGCCACATTTATTTAAGGCTTGACGTTGCGCCTAGGGTTTCCAAAAGTATAAACACGGCCCTGCTTTAGTAATAAATTAGTAGGAGTTTATTCTGTTTGCCTTAAAGAAGAAAGAAGCAAGGTATTTTTATTTTTTAGTTTGTGATAAAATACTAGAGAATATTTGTGGTGATTTTCATATCGAGAATCCGAAGTTAATCTACCGTACCGAGTGTACAGCGTGGTCCATGCAACTGGAACAAGTCATATGTATGTACTTTTCTTGATTGCAGTTAGAAAGAAATGTTAGAGAAAAAAGGTAAACAGTTCAAAGGGGATTCCATTGCAACGTTGCAGGTCGTACCTTTTCTGATTGCAATTTGTTAAGTATTTTGTGTTCGGTGATAACACAAACACAGGCATTTATTGCAAACGATCGTCCACTACACGATGTATAAAACGTGCAACGCACGACTCTCTCCGAGAACAATTGAACGGTCAACCGAGGCGTTCCACGAGACGCCGCAGACCATCTGGGCGCCCGAGCGTCGGTAACCTAGAGATCTTCCTCTAGTCTAACACAATTAGAAAAAAATGTTAGAGGAAAAAGGTTAATCGTTCAAAGAAGGCTCCAATGTTGTAAACGATGAAGCGTTCGAGCTTCTTTAAGGAAGACGTTCATTTAAAATATCTGAAGAACTGATCATTTTCTAACCACTTTACCCCAATACTTTTAAAGAGACGAGAGAATTGGTCTTTGCAAAAGAATGTACATTTCCATTTAAAAAAAGTGGTACAACTGTAAAATGTACACGCATCGTTGCACTTGCGAGAAAAAAAAAGATACAGTCCTCTTTGAATCATTCGTCTTTTTTCTCTAACATTGTTTTCTAATTGCAATAAGAAAAGGAGTATTCACGCTTCAATAATCTTACAAGTTATTGTAACAAAATGCTATGTCACGGAACACTTGTAATTTAGAGAACAAAAGAGTCATGTTTGTCCAAGTTTTTATCCTAAATGCACAGCATCAGGTATAAAATTCCAAGATGAAACAAAAATCAAATGTCCAATTTCTTCTCCAGTGTGTAGGTAGTTACTCGAAAAATATTCTTTACTTATTTTATCTGATACAGGAAACTCTAATAGGACTCTAATGTTTGGGTCTTGCGCTATCGTATCAGCCTAAAGAATCCAATTCTGATCGCTGATGTTATATAGAAGAAAAAAAAATGTAGGAGAGACACGATCACTACAACACATCGTAAATTTTCTAATAGAAACTAACAACGCTCACTTTGAAATAAAATGCATTTGTGAACCTATTTCCTTTAATAACGTTATTCGTACGAAATACAAACATAATTTAACATACCACTGTCACCTTCGTAAATGTTCACACTGAAGTGAAACTGTGTTAACCTGTTAACTTAAGACTTACTTGTTTTCTTTTACCTCTTTATATACAATTACGACAGACATCTTTTTCTTATATCCTCTACACGACTTTTGATCCTAAACATCGAAGGAAATAATTACCGCAACTCTTAACTCATTTAGTACACAACAGAAAAATACTATTAGTAAAATGTCTGTCTAAGTAAATCCTCGTACTGAGGATTTTCCACCATGCGAGTACGAGGAATTTCAAATAATTACGTTTACTTCAAATTTCGAGGTCACTGTATGAATAGAATAATGCCCAATTAAATTTCTTGCTGCCAAAAACGGACAATGAAATTACATAAAATTTCATTTCGCGAAGTTTTTCATAGTACTTTATCGATAAATAACGGGAAAATTGGCGTAAAGAGTACGAATTTCTTAAACTTTCATAATCTTAAACATATTGCAAAATGTTCATAACACGAAGAGCGCAAATTGTGCCAAAACAGATGTGTTGCTTATGCGAAATATAAAATTTGATAAGAGACCATTTTTTCTCGCAAAAGGATCGAATAAATCACACGTTTGTGGTTCAAGGTCGTTATTGCCAGAAGAAACACTCGGTAGTCCGAACTGAAAGGAATAAACGATTTTAAATACTGGCCGGTTTACTTGAATGACCAGTTTCGGGTTCTTCAAGCGAGTCGTAAATTGAGTCCCCATAACAGACAGTCCTTGATCGTAATCCAGTCGCGAGAGGAGAGCAGACTCATTGGCAAAAAAAGAAGACAAAGGTGACGTAATGCGGTAACGCGCAAAACTACGCCTGCCTGAGCAGTAAAAGCGGACTCACGCTCCCGCGAGTCATTCTTTCGCGGTTTTCAAGTGCGCAACGCCCAGGAAAGTTCTGCTGTTTCAATCAGTTTGCCGTTCAGACCTGGTAGGTGTACCATCATCTGCAAAAGTAAATTGAATCAATAAGACGCGGCGTTTCTTCTTTTGTTTTATTCGTTCTGGTGTTCTTTTAGAAATCGCGCGATATCGTTCTTGATCGGTTGATTTTAGGTTTCGATAAGTGCACCTAACGTTTGTTTATGTGTCGGTAGATCGTGAGTAATGTGGTTGTGTCGTGAAAAGACTGTCGGCGATACGAGGAATGATAAATTGCAGATAACAGTAGAAAATAGAGTCAATTATAAAGTGTCGAGAAGAGAAATATTATATGCAACATTGTTTTATTTCTGTAATACATATTGATTCGCCAGAGAGAGAGAGATGTTTCGCCAGATTGCGTCAAGCGATTTCTAATCGTTACAATTTCACGAAAATTTATAAAACGGCGCGCTTGGTATCTGTTAAGTACTAGTAAATCGTATAAACGTTTGGAGAAAGTAATTTTTAACGGCTATTATAAGTTTTATTAGCTTCGAGATGTATTTCATGGTGATATATCAATTTTTGTTCATACTTTTTAAGTCGCGAACACACAAGTATTTTTTTTTTCAGACACCTGCTGAAACATTTTTCAAATTCGCATTAATGCAATCATAAGTGAACGTTAGACATGGATTTTAGAAAGTTTTTACGGATTGTGCACAACTATAGTAATAGGTGAAATGCAGAATTTATCGTAACGGTGAAAAAAATTTTGTTCTTTATTAGTATAGAAATTGTACGGAATGTGCAGCACAACTGGCATACATACCTCGAATGATTTCTAAAAATGAAAATCTTTGACGTGTTATTTTAA
>NW_017100468.1:76914-85904 GCF_001263275.1 Habropoda laboriosa | reverse complement strand
ATCACGCAGCATATTAGCAACCAAAACGAGTTATTAAAATAACACCAACGATTCGTTGTTATATAACATGTTGACAACAATTTGTTGTCATATAGGAAATCAAACGTTCAATAACATATGTAAAAACAACTTACGAATATACATTTTTTATATACAGGATGTTTCCTTTAACTCGTAATGTTGAAATATGTATCTCGTGAAGGACCGAACTTATAAAAAAACTGTACACAAAAGTTGCTTGATATAAAGGGGAACATTATATGGTGCAAATTACTTTTTGCAGGTCAAGTGATGACGGGGAAATTTCAGTCAAATTTATTTCTTAAATGGAACCACATTTTTTTTTTTTTCATAGTACGATGACATTCGTTGAGTCATATGAGGTAATTTATTGTTGTAAAATGTTACAAATTCACGACTTCCTAAGTAGTCAAGTAAGCCTGAATCGCTGGTTGGCATTTTTTCGATAAGTCCCTCATGTTACATTCCAACATTGCGAGTTAAGGGAAACACCCTTCGTATTATTAGACATTTAACATACTTAAACTCACGATTATAACATTGTTCAATCTAAAGTGACTTTTTTAGAATCTAATTAGGCGATGCAGAGTGGTTGAAGGCCGCGGGACTAAAATGTCTAAAAGCCCCATCTCTCGGCTCGCTCAAAATAGGGGTTGTCATGGTAAAGGGGCTTTTACACTTCTCGCAGAAGGCCTCAATACCTGGACAACCCCATGTAATGGGACAGTTTTCGGGCCGGGGTACAATGGTCTTTTAGGACCGAATGCCCGATGTGTTTTATCCTTCTTCCAAATATTCGAAAACAACACCTGAAGAATTGTAGGAGTCCTTATAAGAATACTGGAGATTGCGCTACCAGTGTATCAGTAACATATGATTCATAATATTTGAAAATGAATCAGAGGTCAGAGGCGTATCTAGCGCAAACAAAACCTGTTTAGGGCAAGCGTGAAATTCCTTCCCCAAATGCATATCATTCGAATTCCACCTTTTCTTTTCTACTTCTTTGTTAAAGACGATTTTGACTCCGGAGAAAAGCGGCTAAAGAGGCATGCGAAACACACGAACAACAAGGGTAAACTACTAACACCAATCCTCAAAATAAATTTACTCAACAAACGCTATTTTCCTCGGCATTGGCGCTCGGGGCACGTGCCTTACTTGCCGCACCCTACAAACACCGCTGCATATGGTTATACACTTTATATAATGAAAACCGTAAATTCCTAAAGGTGCATAAAGCTTCAGAATCGACTATTTTCAGATCTACATTTTCTATCTACGCTCGTTACAAACCCTCACTTCAACGTCCAACCGTAATCACGTGTTCTAAAATACCATCGAAAGATCAACTTCGAGAAACGATTCAAACGGAATGCCCGTGAATTTGCAGCACCAGAGAAATGCAGTACAACGAGGAGGAAAACACCGTCCGCATGTACCTACGAGGACGACCCGTCGTTCTCTACGTTCCGACACCTCTGGTGGAATCGTACGACCTTCACAAAGTCAACACACCACCCCAGAGCAAACTAAAACTCGACTGGGTGTACGGCTACCGAGGCAGGGACTGTCGAAACAATCTGTATTTATTGCCGACCGGAGAAACCGTTTACTTCGTTGCAGCGGTGGTGGTCTTGTATAACATGGAGGAGCACAGCCAGAGGCACTACTTAGGTCACACGGACGATATCAAATGGTGGGTTAATTGAATTTATACAGATCTGCCACGTCGATCTTAATGCTCATGCGGAACTAATGGCAGCGTATATACCGGCTCGCGCGCTTTCTTTTGTACTTTTCAGTCAGAGAAATATTGATTAATTAGATTTTATCTGAAATGGGATCGTTTACTCGTAAAAATGAGATCTGAGACGCTTCGCTTGTGAAGAAGAGAAGCAAAACTGGGATAATAATTTTCTCGATAATTATGCTGTTCATTTATAAAATGGATTTCGTTTCGTACGCTTTATATTTCTTTACGCCTACTTAGAAGACAATTAGCGATGTTGGTATGATAAAGTAAAGATCTACATAATGTACTGATGAAGTTTTATATTAAAGTACATTTTCGGGCTTACCTTTTTGGACCGCTTTTATGAATACTTTATTGCAATAGTATTTGTAGATTTACTTTCGCAATAGTTTTTCGTTTGTTCAGTTAATTGCAGTTTATTTTTGTTAGTGAATTATGATTTGAATTGAAAACTGGAAACAAAAGGGGGCCAAAGTGTCAGTGGTTGTAGCTGCGACTTTTTGATAATTAATAAGACCTTAAAATATTAAAATAAAAAATTGTAAAATTATATAAAGTAGTGTGATGTGTGTAAAAAATAAGATTTATAACATTTTCGTAACCAAGAAATTGTTTCCTTGAAATTTGTATTTTTGGTGCAGACAGCCTTTTTCATGTCCAGTCTCTAATTATGTTCTTACTTAATGTGATTACAAATTATATTTCTTTTCAAGCATGTTATACCTTGTCTGGTAAATTTTAAATTGGTATCGAAATAATTTTTCCTAAACAACTAATAACCATGTCTTACTTTACATAAATTCGAAACATAGTATAGATGAAAATATCGTTCCATAAAAGCTTTCTCGTAAAAACAAATATCTCAAGTAAAATCTGCTCTGCCTTATACAGTTACAAAAATAAATATTAAAAACCTTCTTTGCAACGAACATAAATATTCGTAAATTTATGTCCAACGAGAATCTTATATATTCTTTCATATTATTTCAATTATATTTCAGCATAGCAATTCATCCAAACAAACTGGTGGTCGCCACTGGTCAAGTATGTGGAACCGATAGACGAGATGCTATGGTAAGAACATCTACAATATATGCAGGGTGTCTCGTTGTACGTGAGGAATACAACAGGGCTGAATTCAGCACACTAAAGTAAGAAAGAAAGTTCGTATAAACGTACTCATTCCTGATGTGACCTTGTTTTCGAGTTACAGCTCGTTTTATGTCGTAGTAGTTGCTTACTTACCTTCAGAAAAATTGCTCCAAGTGACCAAATCCAGTTTCAGTATCGGCCATTTCACTGTTTCAATAACTCATTATTTTCTACGCAAATTTACGATTATCGCTAATTCATAATAAGTACATCTTCCTGCACTGAATATAGTCTGTGTAATACACCTGGTACTGTTTACAAATTTGTCTAATCTTATAACCTTAAAATCTTGCAGAAAAACTAAACAAGCTGTAACTCTGTTACCTTATTTTAGTGTCTCGAATCCACCCCTGCTGTACTTCCCATATACAACGATACAGGGTGGACCTACTAACGCGATCACCGTTGATTATTCTGTCGTTAGTGGACCGATCAGATTTTATATTGGTACACTTTTTTCGACGTTTCCAAGGTCACCTTCAATTTTTTTATAAATAAACATTGTTTAGCGAATGTCCAGACGATTTCGACGAGCATTATAAAATATCTTTTTCTCCATCTGAACTAAAGAAGCAGTAGGAAAAGTATCCTAGTGCAGATGTCATAGAAAGAACTAAGCAGTCATCTATTTGCCGTCTAAATACATGAGTGTATTTCAGCTGATAGGAACGATTTTGAACACACTGTGAATTTGCGTAATTTTGAGACTTAAAATTACAGACATCGTATGTTATCCTGTGTCACAAAAGTCACTATTTCCTGTGCATCCTTCTTCGCCGTATCGTTCCTTCAGATAAAAAAGAAAATACATATTTTATTATACTCGTTGAATTCGTCCCAACATCCGCTAAAATATGGGCGTAAGAGAAGTGTAGGTTTATCTATAAGAAATCGAAGGTGACTTTACAAACTTAGAAGAAAAAAGTGGACTGAAAAAAGTGTACTATAATCATCCTGAAGGACGCTCTGAATATTATACAACACAAAAAAGGAATTTCAATCGGTCCGCTAACAACAGAATAATCTAAGGTGATCACATTAGGCGGTTCACCCTGTATACGATACATTCACAAAGTATAAAGTGTTTCGATAAAAACAATATATACTAAAAGGTGGTTATTATGTATAAACTTTTCTTAGCCACATATAAGGATATGGAATTCAGTCAGTTTAACTACCCTTTGTGTAATTGGTAATGGTGAGTTCGATGGTTCGATTTGTTGCCTCTCATTTTCGAAAGCAGACGGTGGAAATTACTTGTGTGCGATCGACGAGACTTCTGATCACAACATCTCGATCTGGGATTGGCAGAAAGGAGAACGGGGCACCAAGGTGACTGAAACGAAGGTATGTCCTAATTAATATGTTCACCTTCACAATCGGTACTTTCAACAGTAATGCAGTATTTTTCACATAAACATTTGAATAATATACAGGGTGTCGTATAATTGGTGGTGCAAGCTAGAAGGTGGTGATTCTACATGAGAAACTAAATTGAAAATATAGAGTAAAATTTTTTCGTACGAGGCTTCGTTTCCGAGAAAATTGAATTCAAAGATTTGTTGGAACCTGTTGTTTCTACTTGTACTTTTATGTTGATACATACAGTGGTGATGCCACATTTCGCAAAGAAATGGTCTATAGTGTAAACAAATATGCAGCTAAAAGAACGAATCCTCTGAAAAGAATAAATTGAATTTTCTCGAAAACTGAACCCCTTATTGAAAAATTTTATTCTATATTTTCGATTCAGCTTTTCAGTTACATGACACCTAGTATATCAAAGTTATATAATATATAAAACAACATATATTTTCATTGCACTGGTGATTTTGTATAGTGAAATATTTTTTATTTTTAACTTTTAAATCAGTAACTCTTATTCAAATTTATCGTCGGTGTGAAACATAATAAACGCAAAATATAATCATGAAATATTTTCATTAACTTAAAATTAATTTCAATTTTCTTCAAAATAAGACACTTTAGCGAAATTCAAATTCTATTCCCACAGTTGTAAAGTCTGTTTAAAAATATGCGATTCCCTACTTACAATTAGCTAAGTTACACTTTAAGTTAGCAATATATACCATAATACTTTTATAAAATTCGTTAGAGTCTATCATGCTACAATAAATTTTCTTTTTCACGTTAGATTGATTAAATCAGCAGAAATTAAGATTAGAATAATTTAGTTTTTGCCCTTCAAAGAATTAACTCGGTTTAATTTTTGAAGACACAATTTTATAAAAATAATCATCTTTGCTTAATATTAGGTCACCCCATAAGCAAGACGAATTTCCTTTCATATTTGTTTAAGATTAATTATAAAAGCATAATCGAAACTACTAATCTTCTATGTATTTTCCCTCATTTTCTACATTTCGCGACCCTTCTGCTAATTAGATAAAATTAGTTTGCTCTGTTGCAAAAATGTTATCTAGGACACTTTTCACGTGGCTGACATTGGTCAAATAATTTTGCATGCTTCTAAACTGTAATAATCTGTTTCATTCATCGAATCATTCGTGATACATGACGAACAAAATTCCTCAATAAGAAATTTAATCGTTAACTGAAAGTATGAATTCTTGCCGACTTTTGGGTACAATGAAAGTTTTATACAAAAAGAATGAAAACAGATCGATCATCGAAATAATTTCCATTATTGTTGATGATCTTTCGCTGTTTTTCTTATATTATATTGAAACTCTTTATATCACTTTTTTACTTTCTCACTCGGAATATGGCAACTTTGCCGAGCTGTATTTACTGAACACCTTGTACGTTGAACTCGATCTCATCTCTAACCGAATGGATCAGTGAAATAAAAAGAAATTCGCCCATAAGGATACATGCTTTCTCGAGTGATTCGAGTATGCGAAACCGGAACCGGGTGATTTAATGAACAACGATTGTCAATTGCAGTGCTCCGTGGACACGGTGGTATGCGCCGAGTGGCATCCGCTGGAACGGAACCAGATCGTGTCATGTGGGAAGGGACACGTGTCTTTTTGGTCACTCGATAACGGTGGTATGCTGTACAAGCGTATGGGCATTTTTGAGAGCAGGGAAAAGCCAAGATATGTCACCTGCGTGGCGTTCAATCAGAGTGGTGACGTTCTTACCGGCGACAGCAACGGTAACATCATCGTTTGGGGCAGAGGTGAGAAAAATTTGGTTATTTTTTAATACGTTAAGCGCAGAACTACTTTTCACTCGTCACAAAAGATGTACAAAAATTTCGTCGTGTTTTGAATTGACATTGGTACAGGGTTCGATAAAAAAAAATCTGACGATTTTTGTACTAATAAACATATTCTAGTAAGGATTCTATTACAGCAGATTGTATGGTAATCTTTTATAGTATAGGTTCATTTAACACGTTGACTGCCCCGCCAGATTTACATGTTGTGCTCAGGGGACCAGAAGAAAATTTTCATTATTCTAAGCGTAGTAATATATTATGCTTTATTATTACTTTTTTTAAAATTCAAAATAATGTCTAGTTAGCTATGTTCGAAATTTCTAGTTGACGACATTCATTTTATTTTAATTATTCTAAGCATTTGAGACACTGATGACCACTGTGGCCCCATCGAGGAAACAATCTCCCGTCACAGGTGACCAATGTGGCAGTCAACGTGTTAACTAAATCTATTATCTTTAATGAAAAAGATATAAAGCATACATATGTCTTAAAAGAGATCAGGTCGGGTCTTTTTCACCGGACTCTGTATAAATCGCAATAATTTATTTCTGTTACATTGGAAAACAAATATAATTACGAAAATAATCAGAAAAACATGCGTCACGTGAAATGTTTTTAACATTTCACATTTTACATTTTTCATCACTTCAAGATAATTGCTCGATAGACCGCGTACTTTCACGTTGCAAAATGAAATATAGTGATACATTTTGATGAAAATATGAAAACCGATAGTGAAATTTTACTATGAAACATTTAAGAAGTTACACCCAAATACTTTTGAAAATTTGAAACTTCTCAAGATAGAAAAGTTATATAAAAGTAAAGTTACAGGATCAGACGTGAAACATTTCTTTTTTTAATCTGAATGTGAAAAACAAATAAATCGAACCTTGTTTTCTACGTTCGAACTGTATATGTCTACATATAGAAATAATATCGCGGGAAAATGAAATTGGAGCACCCCCTATATTCGTAATCATAAAATGTTTTTGTACAGGAACAAATACAATCTCTAAAATCGTGAGGAACATTCACGAGGGATCTATATTTTCAATTTGTGTTCTGAAAGATGGTTTTATTGTCACCGGTGGTGGCAAAGACGGCAAAATATTATACTTCGACGAATCTTTGAATTTGACGGAAGAAGAAGCACAAGTAAGCCTCAGAAAATACTACAATAAAATACAATAATTATTCATTTGCTTCGTCAGATTTACATTATCTTTTACTAATCAATTCCGTAAGCAATTGTGAAAATTGATCAATAGTTAGATTAACGAGATTACTAATTAGTAATTAGTAATGATTGATTTAAATGATTAGTTTAAAAGATGTTTTATCTTCTTAGACGTAAAGAAAAAACGTTCAAGCCTAGGTATTTGAGAAACTGAAGCTAAAATATCTTTTAAACTACATTTCTCCACCCAAGTACCTTAATACTGTTTTGTAGAAAATTAAAAAATGCATCGAATGGTCGATAAAAAATGTATAGTTCTATTTAAAAAAACAGAGGTGACTTTGAAATATTTGAAACTCCTCCACTTTCGGAAACGATACACGCACCATGTGATGCAGCACTCGAAACCATTAAATCTTTCTTAATGAAATTTCGCTCTATCTTCTACCCTTTTAACGTTACGGCTTGACCCAGTTACGTGGGACACCCTATAGGGTTTATCTCAGAACACTGAAATATCTCGAAAACTACGAATGATACAAAAAAATATTTCAGACGAAAATTGTAGGGAATAGAGGGCTAGATATTGTCATGGTAGTTGTTTGACCTTGAAATAAACTTGAAAAGCCCTGTAAGGGTCATGTTTAAGTTTCTTAAATGGAAACATCTCAAATGAGGACATTTTTAAAAAAACTCCATACTTGTATCTACCTATATTTTTTGTATCATTCGTAGTTTTCGAGATATTTCAGTGTTCCGAGATAAACCGGACATACTGTATATACCACGTTGCTTTTATTAAACAATTGTTTTCAAGCAATAAAGAAAAATGTTACTGTTGCAATTATCCAAAGAATGTGTCTACCTGATATTTATTTACAATGCTTTTAACTATTAAATTATCTAATTTGTATTAATTTACAATATTCACACCTGTTTTCTTCTACTCTTCTTAACTTTGTTTTAACGGTAATAATTTTCTTGTATTCCACTAGATTGAGGATCATTTTGGAGGAATTCGAACACTTGCAGAAGGCAGAGGTTCACAGCTGTTAATCGGAACGACAAGAAATTGCATTTTAGTAGGTGACGTGAGAATGGGATTCAATCCAGCGATGCTGGGACACGCTGAGGAAGTTTGGGGACTCGCTGCCCATCCAACTTTGCCGCAATTTGCAACAGCAGGCTACGACCGATTGTTGCAAATGTGGGATAGCCTTAGCCACACTGTCGTTTGGAGTAAAGACATCGGAGTTAGTATAAACAACTACTTAAATAATGTGGCCTTTGTTAACGCAGCTTCCCGCAGTTTGGAGTAAAGACATCGGAGTTAGTATAAACAACTACTTAAATAATGTGGCCTTTGTTAACGTAGCTTCCCGCACTTCTTTGTGGTTCGAAGGTCGGGTTGGCGTTGGTAATTATTTCACGTGTATGTGCCAACTACTTATTGTCGCGATGGTGATCGCGCTTTATTTGTGGTGTCGATTATTGCTGACTGGACCGCACTGGTGTATCAAGAATGTCGAGTATTGCGTGTTAGAGCGCGCAAAGTGGTGTCGATTGTTTCTAAGTATCTTAGAGTCTGCCCGAATGTCGTGAACTGGCTGTATATATCTCTTTTCGCCAAAATGGGGAGTTTACCTTGTTGGCAAATCATGGGCCTTTCA
>NW_017100468.1:73053-76769 GCF_001263275.1 Habropoda laboriosa | reverse complement strand
GTTACTGAGCGCGCAGAGGCAAGTACCGGCTTACCATGTGGCCCACAGAAGTGGAGAATTTCCGCGGCCATCAGGTAATAAACCGGATTTGCTCTCTGGCTTGAATAGGCTATTGTTATCAAAAAACTTGTAGAAAAAACTTCTCAAAAGTAACGTCGCTTGGAATCCGTGCCATAAACCCCTGTTGGTTAAACAGCCTTATTGTTCACTGTTCTATTAAACGTTTAGTTATTTGTTCTATTTGGGTTTATGCTCAGAGTTAGGTGCAATTTTTAAAAAAATGACTTTTTTTGCGAAATGTATTAACTTTATTCAGTTTACAATTCCAAGATTATAAAGTTTAAAGATAAAAAAATATTAAACCTACATATATCTTAAAATCACAATTTTCTCTATTATAGTTTAAATTTGATGCTACACAAAGACAATTTTCAGTAAACGAAACGAAATATCTCATTTAATTGTTGCATTTAGTACCAATAATTGAGCCGTTCACAGACTAAAATGGATAACTCCACTTTTTGAATTTTTTTAAATTTTAGTGTCAAAGTTTTATATTTGAAATAAATTACCTTAACAATTAGGCTTAACACCACTGAATAACGAAAATTTTTATGGCCGTTGAATAATGAATAATGTGTTTAACTCCATAATCTAAAGAAAATCGTTGCAATAATGTAATTCAAACGCTTATAAGAATTTAGTCAACGAGTAATTTTGTAATGCAACGGTATAAAAAATATTAATATTTATACTTTATGTATATAATGTCATCAATTTTCTCTGCTCTTTGTTTCTTGGAGCTAAACGGTTTGGCAAATGGGCGGCTCAATTGTTAATAATTTCTTCGAATTTTGGCATAAAAAATAGAACATTTCTCTTTAAAAAACGAAATTAATCTTCCAAATGATACAGTACGAATTACTTACAAACCGAAAATATTAAAAGAACGCATGAGAATACTCTCTGTAATGTGAAATGATTTTTATTGCATTAATTTCTAGAAAAAAGTTAATTTAAGACATTCCTATTCGCTTGCAGTTGTTGAAGAGGGATTTTGTTCGTTTACTCACAATTGTCAGAGTAAACGCAAGAAGCTTTTCGTGTTATACTGATACGCATTCTGTCGAGTTTATAAATATACAATAATTGAAAAGGTCATTAAGTTAATAATATCGTAATTATTGTATACATTAAAATGAATGAATACGTTAATTTTCTATTCTTGAAATTGTGAGAAAGAATGAGGCTACTGCAACAATAATTCCACAGTAATTAAATGGGATTTTCATTCATTTAGGAACAAGCACAGAGCATTGGGTTCTCACCAGATGGTAATGTTATGGTGGTCGGATGCAATGCCGGAAAATGGTTGGCAATCGACAGTGAAACTCGTCAATTATACTCTCTTCATATTGATGGGTCAGAACCTATTCAGGTAATATATTGATTTGAACAAAAGTATATACCAGCCGTTTTATTTTTTTAAGTGATGTAAGACCAATTTTGAAAAAAATGAGTTAAAGTTAGTTTCAGCTAAACATGGATGTCTTCTTTTCATATTTATAATAACAAAGTCAATACACTATAATATCCTCATGAACTTATCAAAAGAAGTTTAACTGTTAAATGTTATTGCATAAATGTTTTTTTTTTTAAGTGGTATAAGTCCATTTGTGGCTAAAAACACCTTGTTTTTCTTTACCAATAAAGTAATATTAATAATTATTTTCCAATATTAATAATTATTTTCACCTGATGAAATTTAATATGTCAGAGTTTTAGAAACATTAGACGAAATTATTAACGTTTACCAATATTTTTTAATTAATTCAAACACAAACCCTTAAATATCTCAATATAAGAATAAATGGATTTATACCACTTTAAAAAAGCAAAAATTGATCGAGTGTGCCTTTCGGTTTTTGAAGCTGCCTATAAATATGTATGTGTTATAATTAATAAGTGATTAGAGATATGAGAAAGGATGTAAGAAAATAGTCTTTATTACGTTTTCTGGAAAATGAATGCATAAAAGAATAAATTTTTGCTTCAACTTTTCAAGGTAAAAATAAAGTCACTTTATGCTTAGTTATGAAATAGTGAAAAAAGATCAACTTAACAGGCCACTTTCAAATGATTTTGACTCTGATATTCAAATTAGCTTTGAAACAAAAAAAATGTCAATTACTTTATTTATAAAAAATTGTTCTTGTGCTTTCACATTCTCTTGTATGTTGAAATACATATGTATATTATAATAATTAGAATAATAGTGAAATTTTTATAATGAAAAAAGAAAACAATAGACTGCCCGCAGCAAATCATGTGCAATTGTCAAAGTGTATCTGAAATTACTTCTAAAACATTAAAGAAATAATAACTCAAATTTATAGGGAATGCCTTTGCATAATATTCACAATAAATTAACGTGAAAAGTTACTTAAAAATTTTAAGAATAAAATTCCTTATTACTGTTATAAAATATTTCAGGTAACATTTCATCACTTTTCTGATTATTTAATTTTCATCATGATAAACCTTATACCGTTACCGACCACGAAACTGATTGTAGATTGCATTTCCAGGTCATTCGCTTTTCACCAGATGGTACATTATTAGCGCTCGGTTCCAGAGATAATTACATTTATATTTATCAAGTAAATGAAGATGCAACCAAGTATAGTCGAGTTGGACGATGTATGGTAAGATTACTTTCTCTGCTACAAATATTTTAAACTCATTTTTTAGACGTGTAAGTAGAATATTCTAACAATCATTACAAAACATTCTTTATGAGTAGGGTTACCATATTTTTTCATCAACAAATCAAGACAGGTTAAAAAAAAAAGAAAGAGGACCCAAGGAAAATTTTTTTAAAAAGTGTGCTTTTATTATAGTAATTAAAGAATCGTGTAAAGTGAAAAATAAAATAGTAATCGAAAGTATAACGACAATTTATTTAGGAGATAAAACTTTCTTAAGAAATGTTTTATTATCCTTAATTTGTTCATAGAATTCCATACACTTTAGAGCTCTTTAAAAATCTAGTCACTTCAGAAATCAAGAAATCAGAAAACCGGGACGTATGGTAGCCCTATTTATGAGGTATCTATAGAAAATAATTAAAAATAAACAAAAAACGTATATACTTTTTTAAGATTATATAGTCATATACTGTAAAAATAAGAACTTAAAGGAATAAAAAGCAATTAAAATATCACTCTTAATCGTAGTAATCTTCTGACATTATGCTGAATAATTGTAGGAATAATAACAACAGAAGTTTTATAACTTAAAAAATACGAAATTTTAATGATACACAGAATTTTACAATTCTCATAATTTATCAATTTATAAACGTAAATATAAGAGAAACTAATATTAACGTTCAGTAATTGTTTAGCAGTTTATTAGTATATATTTAATTTGTTTTGAAGATGATATTCTTTCTATTTGGAGTATTTACTTAGTAGAATTATTTCTAGTAGCCAAGAGTTTTTGGTTTTTCATTTAAAGGGTATAACAGAATAAGCATTGTAAAAGTGCCCTCAAATCAAATTGACCTTGGTGTATGTATATTATTCGATAGACCTCTCGAAGAAAACCCTTTCTGCTAAGTATCAAGCTGTAATTTATAGTTTAAGCTCCATTTCTCTTGTTCTGCTCAAAGAAAAATTATGAAAAATACCAGAAATATTCTACCCAATGGCGTA
>NW_017100468.1:71403-72737 GCF_001263275.1 Habropoda laboriosa | reverse complement strand
ATTTCTTCCAGAGGTCTATTGAATAATATACATACACCAAAATCAATTTGATTGGGGGGCACTTTACTACACTTATTCGGCTATAAATATCATATACAAAACAACTGAAAGCACAGTATTGTGTATTTACTATACTTAATATCAATGTTGAATGATTTAAATTAATTGGTTGCTGTAATAATTGCTTATACATGTTGTACAATCATTTTTATCATACCATTTGTACATAAAATGTTCCTTTTCATGTTCATATTTTTCAATATTCATTCAATTAATGTTTTTAAATGATGACATGAATTATTTTCCTTTACAAGCATATAAATGCTCTTTCATATACAACTTAAGAGTTCTAAATTATTATATTTTTACTACCAAAAATCTCATTAGTCTTTTTATACAAGGAGTAGTAAATATTTTCACTATGTTAACTGTAGATGTATTAAATGAGCTTAGAAAGAAAATATGCATTATAAATTGAGTGCCTTATTATTCATTAGATATTCTATTACATTATTTCTTTCAAAAAGTAAGTCAAAAATTGATGATCATTGTCTTTTTAATAAACATATGTATGTACATTTCTTAAAACACTATGATATTACTTTTTAGTACTAAAATATATAATACATATTTTTAATTACTAGTAAAATACTTACTTTAAGAAGACCTCTAAATAAAAAATAGAAACAATTGAAAAGAAACATTAAACAAGAAATCTAAATAAAAGCTTCAGCAAAATCTAGTAGAAATTTATACAAACAACTAAAACATATTTGACAAAAACTTATTAAACTTATAAGCCTTATTCATCTTATGTTATTTTGAGTATAAGATTTCATATTTCATAAATTAACATGTTCACAGTCCATTGACCCACATATAGGTCAGGAGACTCCAAAATCAGACATATACTTTTGATATTTAAATTATGAACAGTATAATTACTTTAATAAAAGTGATGAACAGGCTACAAATAAGCATGGTAACAACATGTATTGCTTTCTTGGACTTATGTGAACATGTTAAGTACAACATAGAATATAATGTTCATATTGTAGTTACACCATTAGTAAAAAGTTAGTAATAGCTTATAATGAAATCTTCAAAATAATTTACATACCATAACTTTCATTAGGTCGCAAATATAACACACATTTTTTCTTCATTTCTAGCCAAAGCGGATACGCAGACGTGGAGTAAGACATGTCTTTAGTTGTTCAAAAACAAAAAGGAGACATTATATTACAAATATTTGTTCTAAAATTTTGCAAAAACAATTTAATCACATATTACATATGTAAAAGAAACCTATGTGCAAAATATGATTTTACTGG
>NW_017100468.1:65134-71234 GCF_001263275.1 Habropoda laboriosa | reverse complement strand
CGATATTAATTTCATATTGCTAATATTTACAGTAGTAGAAAACATATTATACAGATAAAATGACAGCTACTATTTTGAGTAATATGTTTTCTTTTTGTAGTCGTGTAAGGTTCTGATTTAACATAAAAATTTGATAACCTTTTACATTTATTTCGTCACAGTTTTGGAATAACAACAATCAAGATTAAATTACATCTTACAAAAACTTACACACTTTTTTAATGTTTATTGCCATTAATATCTATCTGTGCCATAATAAAAATTGTTTTATAATTTAGTAGTGATAGATAAAGTTTAATATGATCTAAAACATCAAAAATCTTTGTCAACGATCTTTAAAATTTATCGTTACATGAACAAAATAATGTCTCTAACGTGACGCAATATTGTCATAGCTATTCATAGTCATATGGGTAAATATTTTTGTTTAAAAGTTGCTTATTTTAAACACGCTCGTAGTCACTGCTTGCACAAAATATTGACACTCTCATAGTAATGGCTGTAAACCTGGTCAGTTTTAGCTGTTTTAAAGGAAACTGTTAACATAATTTTTTTTCGCGACAAAAGTATGTTTATAGTTAGAAGCAACATGCGTAATGTTGCGAGCGGACATTATTTTTTAATTTTAATGGCAATAATTTATTTCAGGGACATTCCAGTTTTATAACTCATTTGGACTGGTCAGTGGATGGGCAATACTTACGTAGTAATAGCGGAGACTATGAATTGTTATATTGTAAGTAAATTAACTGTCTCCGTATAAGAAATCTGTTATAATATTTGTTATAAATAATGTAAGAAATATACCTTTAGTATTGAAGTTTATATCCCCTTTTAATAAGAATTTAAAAGTTACAAATAAATAACAGTCAAAACAAAAGTACATAGTTTTACAAAAATAGGCACTATTATTTAAGCTTTAGGAATTATAGTAAAATTAGCATATTAGCACAATGGTTACTTTTTATTATAAACTACTAATTTTTTTAACTATGTTGCACCTTTCCGAAAATCTGAAAAAATTAATAATCATAACACTGCTAAAATTATAGAAATATAAATGTTATTACTTAATAACTTCAATAAAAAATTGGCGTTTTAAATCTTTTTTTAATTTTTCACAATTCGGTTTTATAGCTAAAATATCTGAACAAATTGCCAAACATATATCTCATTGGCTACAATATCTCTGATTTTTTTCACAATTTTTTATGTGATAGACCAAAAAAAATCGAGCTTAAATCACGTTTTGATTTATAGTTATCCTAATTACAAGTAGAGGGCTGAAATTTGACAGAAAGGGTTTTTTTTCAGAATCCTTCGGATTGGCATTTATTTGGTTATACCCTTTAGTCCAATGTTGATAGGAGAAGGAACCTTAACTCCAGACCTGTTGTACTAACATGCCTGTTATAAATTTTTGATACATTTTCATCCTACCACCAATTCAAAATTAAAATCTAATAGTTTAGAAAATTTAATGTACCAACACTACTGCTCATTTAGTCCATACTGTTGTATCTTATTACTTTTTATGTTAAATAAGCAATGCTACTGATTGAAATATCAGTTAAAAAGATATTTATTATTAATAACTTAAAAAAAAAGTTTATCTGCATTGTATGAACGAATTTGTTTAATACTTTATGATTTTTTTAGGGAATCCAGGAGTCTGTCGTCAGATACCACAACCATCAATAATGAAAGACATGGAATGGGCAAGTCATACTTGTGTCATATCCTTCGAAACAATTGGAGTATGGCCTGAAGGTGCAGATGGAACAGATGTGAACAACTGTACACGTAGCAGTGATTCAAAATTACTTGCAACTGGAGATGATTTTGGAAAAGTCAAGCTATTCTCTTACCCTGCTTGTCAACCGAAGGTAATACGAACTGACATATTCATATATATATGCAGGGTGTACCATTTTCATGTCCCCAGGCAAATATGAAAAATATGAAAGAATGATTCAAACGAAAGTTGTAGGATATTAAGGGGGGCAGATTATGCTGTCGTTTTTTTGACCTTGCGATAACATTAAAAAGTCTTGCAGAGGTCAACTTCGAATTTTTAAATTGGAATCTATATTTTGAACTACACCTTGTAGCTGGCACCGAAGCGTTTTCAAAACACTACCTAAACATATTTTTTTGCATAAGCCGTTCCCGACATATGAATCCTCAAAATTGACATGCCGCCGGCATTAGCGTTATGTATAATGTATTTTAGCAGGTTATACATTTTAGCGTTATACATAAATGTAGTTTATTCTTATTAGTCTCATTAAAGAACTCTTCCTTGCTTTCTTTCTAAAAGTTACATTTGTGAACTTTTCGTTACTATACATATATAACCTAATTTAGAAAGATATATAATTTCATTTGTAACAATTTTCTATCAAATAATCGTAAATTTAAAAAAATCGTGAATTTCGTTACAATAAGTATACTATTTATATGTTACACCTAACTGTCAAGGTATCAGTAATCGGCAGAATGAATAAATATAAAGAACGAAGAGCAATAAATGCGTGATGAAAATAAATCAATTTGTTTGTTCCAGTCGCTGTGTCATGCGTACGGTGGCCACTCGAGTCACGTTACCAATGTGTCGTTCCTTCAAGACAACACACGATTAATTTCTACTGGCGGAAATGACACAAGCGTTCTTCAATGGATTGTAAATTACTAATTCTACGCAATTGATGCCATTTATATCAAATCCATTTACTTTCAAAGTGTCCTTCGTGATCCAATGGCAAAAAAACGAACGGAAGAAATGAAAACGAAACGTTCCACGATTGAAAAATGACGCTAGTTCTTCAATGAAAAATAAATTGTCGGCGAATGAAGAAGTATAGGAAGGAAAACAAATATAGTGTTCCTCCGATTTTTCTTGGACGCGCTGCTTCGCCTGCCAATGATTATAGAATGAATTGAAGAATGTAATAATGTTATTGTAATGAGTTTTACGAAAAAGTAAAAAATCAAAAACTCAAAATCAAATGAGAATGAAAATTCCTTACTCAATGAATAATGATTAGTATTAATCATGAAGAATGAAAGCAAAACAAAATATGAATTGTGTCAAAATGTTCATTGGTTTTCTTTCAAAAGTGTCCTTCACGAAGACCTTAATTATTAATTTGCTAATACAAATTAGAATAAGAACTAAATTTGCTTTTTAATGTTGAAAAATAATTTTGAATGATAGATAAGTAAAGAAACTATTTTTGGAGTGAAAATAATATAATAATTGAACGAAATGCAGGGAAAAATTTTGTCAAATTTAATTCTCAGTTGATTTTCACTAATAAATGATCAGAAGAAAGTAAGCGTCTGTTACTCCAATGACAAGAAACCCTTTTGCTACGAGTTTTAAGAAAGAATCATTCACAGTATATGTTATGGTATTGAAAAGTTAATCACCGAAATATACACATTAGGAATGTTAAATTTTCTATCAAATTTTCTATTTTGCATAAGTAATTCATTTTTTAATATAATTCGTCCTCCTTGAATTATTATGGTTGTGCAGCATTCCACAGTATGACTAAAATTATGCCAGTTCAATAAGAAACTGTATATGTATGTACACTTCTCGTAAGTACGCGACAATTTCACAGGAGCATAAATATACGTAGCGAAAGGGTTAATAGAGGTATAAAACTGGTTTGCCGTTGTATAGTGCGAAAGAGAATACTTAGTACAGTTAAAGAAACATTTGCTAAGTCTACCGCTTAAGTGTCCTTTACAAACAAATGACTGAAAGTCGTCACTAACTTCTGAGCTACAAATAACTGTATTCTATTCAATGTGTAATTTGCGCCACAAAGAAAGACCTGATGTTGTTGAAAAGTCGTTCAACGTGACACCATTTAGTAATTAGTGTAACGAAATGTTTTTTGCATGTTTCACGTAATCACGACTACTTTTTGAACGTCGGAGTACTGACTTTACAAATTTTTGTGAACGTTGTTCGTTTAGTGATCACCGATGACACGTATTGTGCATTTTTCCACGTAAAACACAAATTGCACAACCTTAAACAAAGACTTTGCATAATCAACACCGTGAAAATCGGCTCGATCATCATTCCAATTGCTCGTGTTTATTCGTGTACGTAACTAACCTTTCTTTTCTTAATCGTTAGTCTCTTCAAATCGTGAGGTACCCGAGAAAGAACATCTTAAAGTGAATGTGTTGTAATCAGTCTTAATTACAAATGTGTTTTGTGCTGCTATAATTCGATTAGAGTTGGGCAGTAATCGTACGGATTATAAAACAACTTGACAGCTGTGAAACTGAAAGTAAATGGAACATTATTTATGATTTGAAAAAGTAGGAGAAATAAAAGAAATAAATACTTAACACATTGACTGTCACGCTAGATTTACATGTTTTTCTCAGGGGGCCACAAGAAAATTTTCATTATTCTAAGCGTAGTATTATATTATGCTTATTATGCTTTATTATTATTATTTTTCAAATTAAAAATAATGTCTAGTTAGCTATAATGTTCGAAATTTTTAGTTGAAGATATTCATTTTATTTTAATTATTCTAAACATTTGAGGCCCTCTGGTCACTGATGACCACCATGGCCAGATTGAGGAAACAATCTCCAGTCACAGCTGACCAACGTGGTAGTCAACGCGTTAAACAATATTAATATGTACATACAATGCTGCATAGAGTATTGTAAAACTAATCAGAGCATATAATTAAATGAAATACCAAAATTCTTTAAAAATATAGTTGAAGAGAACTAATTCATTATGAGATTGTAATTTGTTTATCTTTGATTTCATTAATACTTGTAAATCACTATCAATTTTTGTTGCAAAACTGCGAATGAATATTTGAATGAAAAACAATGGCAGAATTTCATTTCGATTCTAATATTTGATTACATGAGTGAATTACTTAAATCATTTTTATATGTATGCATGAATGCATATATATAATGCAAATAAATTTAAATGGAATTAATTTTCGAAAGAATTTATTTTGTACAGAGGTTCATAGAGTAAATCAAATCGGTACAATTAACATATGCAGCGTATTATTGTAAAGTTGTGTAATTTTGAAGAGCACATAATTTATAATTGCCTTTATATAATTATTGTTTGAAGTTAATCTTACTAGTTTAACGTTAACTCTTTTTATCTTTTATTAATAAAGGTAACCGTGATTTAATCATTAGTTAAAATTTTTTTATTAATGATCATTATGTACAAATAAAATGTTGCCCAACTCTGACGTATATACATATGTATATACTGATATACATATATTAGTTTAACTTGGATTGTGAAGGATAGTATAATCAAAAGTAACACGCAGCTATTAAAAGTCCAAAGAATCTCACTTTGAAAATATAGCATTGTGTTTACTTAAGGAAAGTATCTAAAACATAGGAAGAACTCAGAATATTTGAAAGTGAAACTGTTGAAGGTTTTGAGCATTAGGTGCAAAAAATGCACATTGTAATTTATTAATTACATGCTATA
The DNA here is from genome assembly GCF_001263275.1 of Habropoda laboriosa. Classification (NCBI taxonomy): domain Eukaryota; kingdom Metazoa; phylum Arthropoda; class Insecta; order Hymenoptera; family Apidae; genus Habropoda; species Habropoda laboriosa. Next base: position 65,719 of record NW_017100468.1, on the reverse strand, counting down.
TTTCTATAAAAATATGATATAAATATCTTGAAAAGTGTGAGCAAAATGAAATAAAGATTTTTTATTGGCTTTTTGTTTTATGAAACAATTTGCAATATGACATGAAAGATAACCAAAATTTTATTTTATTGTTATACTAATAGAATTTGTTTTGATCTTTCATCATATGGATCTTATTGTAGGATGTTTGGCAAAATGTAAAAGAAATTTTAAGGATTGTTCTGTATGACAGAATAAGACAAATATCAAGAGTAATAAAATTGCAAATTCGGTGATGGTTCTGTATTGCATAATAAGAATTAATTTTAAAAATATCATTTTCAAAGTGCCTGAAGCTGGGCAGTCTACTATATACCACACATAATGTTATTATTCTTAATTTTTGTCTTACTTTGTCATATAGAATCACCCCTTGCAATTTGTCTAATTTACTACTGAGTAAAATTGCTGCTTAATAATTAAATGTAATGTATTTTTCACACTTTTTATCCTCATTTGCAAAGTAAAAAAAGTAGTCTTAACAGTAAGTACCTATTACATGCTGTATTTTGCCTAATATAGGAGAAAATATTTGACACTAATTGA
>NW_017100468.1:61784-62717 GCF_001263275.1 Habropoda laboriosa | reverse complement strand
TGGTAATTTCTAAAAGTAAATTTTAACGAGATATAATTAAAAACTGAATTCCAGACCTTTACTGTGTAAAAATAAGTAACAAACTTTTCAAAAACAATACACAAAATCATGTAAAACTAAAATTATTGTAATAAAAGGTACTAACATACTATAATATTAGCATGAGAACTGAAAAATTTTTAAATTGGAATATGTTTTCAGGTTACAAAATTGCTTTTAATTTTATATGAAAAAAGTATCACATAAAAGTATTTATTTGACACAAGGCTACCTAAGTTGAAATTTTGGCTTTTTTAATAAAAAGTTTTTTTTTTAAGAAATGTATAAGTATGTTGCAGCTTTAGGTCAGATATCTTTAAATTGCGTGTTTTTCTTTGCACCTAATCTTACAAAATAATCTTGTCGAATATCAACCAGTTTCTTGATGAAATTTATTTGAAATGAGCTTTTGTATAAAGGAAGCATGAAAAGACGAACTTTGTATTGTAAAATGCCGTCCAATAGAAAGTACATAGCATAATACGCAAATCTACGGATACGCGTACAAAATCGAGTCGATCGATACTATTTAACTACTAAACAAAACTTGGTTATGTGTATATGCTGAATTTATTATACCGTTCTGTGATCAGGCTTCGTTCAGTGGTTAAGAGAAGTGGTAAGATACTAAATGGAAATTACGTGACTTATAGTCTCATTCCTCTAATTTGTTCTTCGAAGTACATAATATATGTTTCAAATATTTAATTAGTACTTGGTATTTATAGATTTATAGTACCTTAATTTAATTCGGATTAGTCGCTTGTTTCTTTCTCTTACAATATACTACTCTTAAAACTCAAATTTTACATTTTTCATTTTTCATTTCTTCAAATCTTCCATTTTTTGTATATTATTAATTTAAATCAATGATGTATTTAAATTAATGTTATT
>NW_017100468.1:50491-61404 GCF_001263275.1 Habropoda laboriosa | reverse complement strand
GTATCACTGTTCGGATTTTTTCTAAATTTCTAAAAGTTGCTACAACAAAATACAAACACGTTATTCAACTAATAAGTTCGTCTCGACAAGACATTAATAATTATGTTAAAGGTACGCTTTTTTGTAAATAAAATATACAAAAAGTAATTAATTTTTTAATTACACATTAAAAATATGCCACATGAATATAAATAATTAAATATATTTGCAGTTAATTTATTTCACTTTTAATACGAAATCTAAACATTGAACGAAGCTTCTGGTATAAAAAAAAATTCTTCAATAGTTTTCCACCGAACTATCAAATAAATTTACAATTATAATTATTTACTCGCAAGTAAATTTTGTGAATATCTAAAAATCGTTTAGGTAGCATATCAGGAACACGTAAAAAGTTTGGATCACAGATTGTATTTAAATGTCCAGTTTCTTCGCATTAACTACACCCTTGTAAATCAAATATCTTTTGTTACGTCTTTTACGATAAAGTAGACTTGTCTGATTCCAAGAAAGATCTCCTTCCAGATCACAAAACCTACCACTTCCGGTTCGTGCGAGTATTTTTATTCACATGTCGTCATGTCAATTCAATTATCAGTGATGCATAAACTTTCGTTTCATCGAAAATAACCTGCAACTAACATTCTCAGTAAAATTTCCATAATACCACTTTCTCCGAGGAATTTGTCAACTTGTAGTTATACAACAGCTGCTTTCGTTACTTTTATGTACGAAAGTAGAAAGCTTAATGCAGTAATAATTGTAGAATTCAACCGGTAATGTATTCAATAAAATTTCGCAGTTAGTGAAATTTCAAATGCACTCACATTGAACTATATATATATAAAATGGAACACTGTGTATTATTTTCATGAATGGAAGTCACAGAAGTCACGGACATTTGACAAGCCTACGACCACGAGAAATGTAATTCTATAAAGTTAAGTAAGGATAGAAATTGCATAAATCTGATAGAGTTAACAGAGGAAGATGCGTCAAAGAAAGTGTAAAATATCGACATTCTATTGGAGGAATTTGAAATCGAATTTGAAATCGTCCACGAGAAAGTATTTTGTGGTTGATTTACTGGTCATTGTACGGAGTCCAAGTTATCGACTTGTATACCTATTAGGATGTGTAAATATAGTAAGATTGCAATGCCAGATTAGTTTCCCCTTTGGCATTTCGTATATTTCCTTTCCCTTTTGGTACGAACCGTTTTACCAAAGTTCAACAAAGCAGGGATGATCAGTCTATTTTTACTTATCGTCATGTAACATACATATATATCTATATATTTTATTTATATCGCACCGATAGACGTCTACATGTATATGTATCTTTAACGTTTAATAAATCGTCTTTGTGCATAAACGTTCCCGTTAAATGAATCAACTACTTGTCATTTTATACTTCTGCAGGATAGTTTGATAACAACGGGCAATAATTGTTAATTACGTATACTTTTTTCAGAAGGTTCATACATTTCTTCTTTCTTTTTTTTTTAATTTTCGTATTATGACACAATTTCACATATGATTTTTTCTTCAAATTTTCTTCTATTGGAAATGGGCTATGAAATGAAATAGTCTTTTAACTTTGTAATATGCTATTTATTGACGGACTCAGAGGAAACGTCTTTACGCTATTGAATCTTCTAAAGGACTCTCTGGGCACCCAAAGGGAAAGTTGGGGTCCCCTTATACCTAGAAACTGTTTACATTATGGTATCGCATTGTGCAGTGCGTGACTCGAAGACGGACACCAGGCACATCTGGTGGGAAGCTTAGTGCCTTTGTTTAAAATAACGCGGAGACATTTTTGTCCTCACTTGATTATTTCCATAGGGTGTTGTTAGAAATAATCAAACATCTTCAAATAATCCGACGAATGTTCCTATTTTATACGATGAGAGGTATGAAAGATATTTTAAATTTATTAAGGTATGTCGTGTAATTGAAATCCTCGAGAAAACGAGAGAAATCGTAACGAGAATTGTACAAAATCTGTAGTTTCGTTAACGAACCAAATCTGTTCGTTAAATCCGTAGCGTACATAATCGCAACAACAAACTAACGAGTTGAACAATGCTAATTTTCAAATAAACTGCTTCGATAAGTCATTTATTTATTTTATTCGTTGAATAATTATAAAAATTTCATGGATCACGATGATCCCTCGAAGCATCCGAACTCGAAGGATTTGGCAAGTAGCCAAATTCGTGCATTTGCCGATCTGTTTGACGCGTTGAAAACGGTGTTAAACGAAGTCCGTTTAAATCGAAAGCGGTGAAAGTGGCGTTTAACCGATGACTCATTATAACCAAGGTTGCGAAACGGATGAAAGAAATGCAACAAAAAGGGTCAAGGTTGTGTGGGAATGAAAGCGTATCCCAGGGCACGCAACAAATTTTCTAGCTCGATCGCCTCGCGTTCGAAAAGATGCCTCAGGCGGGCTCTTCTCGCGATGATTAATGCTCTACCTTCGTGCACGACCCTGGAACTCGTAATTCCCTGTTTTAGATGGTGTTGCTCTTTACCCTTGTCTTCTCTACAAACTTTTAGATCCAACCGATCTATTGGCTTTTCGCTGCAAAAGAATCATTAGCTGAAACTATTTTTACAGACGTGTAAAGTGGTACTACCGATGCTAGGCGCATTTCAAGCAAAAACTATTGGAGATAATTATTGAAATGGTTTTGTTTAAGTAAGACAGTATTTGAAGATTTATTTTACGTGATAGTGATAGGTATAAGTACATACAGGGTGTTCTGTTTAACCCTTTGACAGTGTAATATAATTACGAATCAGAGTGAATAAAATTCATATTTTACAGGTATCTTTTTAATAACTACGTCGTGTGTGGTTATTTGAAGCACAGTGTGCATAATCCTACGTCACAGTTTTGATAATAATATCTCGTCCTTTTCGAACTTTCTTCCTAAAAGTCTCTCTTCAGGTAAACTGTTCGGTATTTAACGCACTGCTCGAGTCTCACGCGGGATAAACTGTCGAAGAGTTAACTGCAAATGGTGGAATATTTCACGAGGATTTAACCCTTTCGTTACTATTGGCGCCTATATACGTTTCAAGAATTAGCTCGCACTATACTGTTGCCGCCTTTTGGTGCACTTCCACCTTAATTTAATACTTCATTTTATCCTTTACACACTTCCACCTTAATTTAATACTTCATTTTATCCTTTACACACTTCCACCTTAATTTAATAAACCGAATTTTAAAACAATACGGTGAAAATAACGAATTTTGCAGCCGTGGTTAAAAATTTACCGCCAGTCACCCACGTTACGCATTAAAATCTGTCGTAGCGAAAGGGTTAAAGTTATGATAAAAAATGTTCTTACAAAGATCGTTTGGTATATAAGGGGACAGTAAGTGGTCTAAATACATTTTCTATAGGTGTAGTAGTGAGGAAGATATTGAAATGAAGTTAATTTTTTTAAATGGAACCCTGTATTTTTTTATCTATAATACAGTAGCGTTTGTTGAAACGAATTCAACTTTTGTAAGAACATTTTTTTTTTCGTAACTTCAATCCCTCGTAAGATGTTCCATCGTTTACAGTTAAACGGAACACCCTGTACATCGAAAATTTTTATTTGAAGTATAGTACATAATTAGAGTTATTAATTGAGATAATCATTTTTTTAAACGTATTGAAAATAATTATTCGAAGTAATATTTGATTCAACAAATATTATTTTTCCTGATTCATCGCTAGCATACTATTGTTGATAACCATTTACTGTATCATAGAAATAGATATACACAGTACATTCAAAAAGTTCCCGGACTTTTGCTTTCTACTAAAAAGTTTCATAGGTAGACATAATTTTATTTTTCAACGTTTTATATAGTCTCCTGCTCTGTTAACTCTCTCCTGGTTACGTTCATACAGTCGCTGGAAACATCTGAAAAATTCGTCACCTGGAATACCTTTGAAAATCGTTGTCACTTTACTTTTGATTGCTATCACATCTTCAAAACGAGTTCCTTTCACGTCTGATTTCGGTTTTGGAAACAGGAAATAGTCGGCTGGAGCCAGATCCGGTGAATAGAGGGGGTGCGTTAGAACCGTGACAGATTTTTTAGCCGAAAATGAAGAAACAGTTATCGACGTGTAAGACGGAACGTTGTCGTGCAACAGAAAAAATTGACCGGACTGGTACCATTCTGGTCTGACTCGTCGAATCCGCTTTAGAAGCTTGTACACCCATCCCTCCATTTACGCGGTACCTTTTATACGCGATTTTTTACGCGGTCAGATAGGTTCAGTTTTCTATAAACTTTCATTGAATTTATTACATATCAGAGAGACGCAAATTCTTACTTGAACGTACTAATTACAGAACTCTGACTTTTTTGTTTTTTTTTTAACCCCTTGTCCTACGGTTTAAGTCTTACAGTACAGATTCTGGCACCGAATAAGACTTATTTTGGTTTTCTGAAATATCATTATTTTTTTTTATCAACCTATGCGATTTAAATGTTTCTATAACTTATACCTGTTTTTCTTACCAAGCTTTTTTTTCATACCAGCAGACTCTATTTACGCGATTTTTATCCGCGTAAAAAAGAATCAACGCGGAACGGTCAATCCGCGTAAATGGAGGGATGGGTGTACTTATTTTCAGCTCCTCTGACAACATTTCACAAGTCATACGGCGGTCTTTCACGAGAAGCATACGCACTCGTTCAAGATTTTCGTACGTTCTGCTCGTCGACGGACGTCCTTTTCTTGGGACGTCTTCGAGTGTCCTGCGACCATTCTTAAAACGTGAATACCACTCAAATAACTGCGTACGACCAAGACAATCGCTTCCGTACGCATTTTGCATCATTTGGTACGTTTCTTTAGGACTCTTTCCACCTAAAAAAAAAAAACGGTATCGCAGCTCTTTGTTCCATCCCGAAAACTGTGACAACGAAACAAAACTGACAAATTTCAAACGTGCTCTGCAGAAAAACGATTAAATGCTTTGGGGTTAAACGAAGCTGATAAGCAAAACAAGATCTGCAATAACTATGAACGTCGCTGCTAGAAGCTGTTGTATAGTATCAGTCTGGGAACTTTTTGAATAGACTGTGTAAGTCTCACCAATAGGGTTCAATTGTATTCAAGCATAGCTTGAGGTCCAGGTTAGCAACAAACGCAAACAAGTATCCTGCAAGCAATATCTGTCGCAGCAAAAAGAGAAACAAAAAGGATCGTCGAATATTTAAGACTGAAACTGTCAGATTATGTCTATCAGTGTTCACAATCGAGGCGACTTTTCTCAACTCTTGATTCATTTTAGTTTAATCAGTTGGCTAATATTAATTTAGTGGTTAACAGTTGTGAGAAAATCAGCCTTCAAATTAGCCCAAAATTGAGCCTTACAGTCGCAAGAAGGGAAAGATCAGTGCTGTTTCTCAATCCGCGTTTCAATTCGTGGAAGTGTCCACCTAAACCGACTTAAATTCAAATATACACGTACAGATTGAACGGTTAAGTTAAATAATAAACACTAAAAAAAAATTGGAGATGAAATTTTCAGCATGCGTATAATTGACATAGATCTACAAAACGTATGTTTTAAATTTTCATTACAAGCCCAGATAAAAAAGTTGTAAGCAACGACCTTTACAATTTTCTTCGCGATTCCCACAAATTGCAATTTTTTCAATATTTTTCGTGCACGTCATCTAGTAAGCTAATCTTTATAACTTCTCAAAGAAACTCAAGTCGTTTGGCCCAATTTTTTTAAAATTCTATTTTTAAGGGTGTCCACATATTTCTGTCCATGACTGTATGTGGTTGTTATGGTGCAACGTTATGAGGCTAAAAAGTCCGAATAAACAGTTGAGAATACAAATAAATTATAAAACGGTGATATCTTGCATTTTTGATAACGTCCATTGAAACCTACTTTTGCTGTAGCTTGATTTTAGTTTATTAAAATTCTTGTTAACTGGTTAATTTTAACCCTTTGCACTCGAGAGGCAACTAAGAAGCGACATCACTATTTACCATTTGGTAAATAATTAATGGAGACTCCCTTCAAACTGATATTTTCCAGGACAACAGGTCTATGGACCTCTATAAATTGTTCACCATATCTTAGAGGTCTCAGCAATGAAATAGTTCGAAAGAACCAACGTGTAATGAAGTGTTACAATGTTTTGCATAACAAAAATACATTATATGCATATTGAAGTAAAATAGTTATATTCGTTAATATACACTACCGGCCAAAAATTTGGAATCACCTCCCACTTTTCATCAATATGAAATCTGCTGCTAATTTTTTATAGATTTGAAGTTTATCTCAATTCTACATTTATCAATTTATCTCATATCAGTTGATTCGAACGATAAAAAATTCTCAAAGTCGCTGACTTTTTTCTAGAAATTTTTGGGTAAATTGCAATGCTCGGTGATTCGAAACTTTTGGCCGGTAGTGTATGTAGGGGGAGTTTTCCTAGCGCCGGACGTTTAAGGTTTTTCTCAAATAAATCTCTTTATCTGTACACACGCGACTGAAACGCGTAGAAAACTTATTTTTGCTTGTTTCATCTCCTCTAAGGGATACGCGGAATAACGGCCTGGTAGCGTTTCAGTTATTACAGATATAGCTAATGTCCGATATTAGGTGCCTCTCCCAATGCTTTATCTTTATGTTAGTTTTGAAAAATTTTCAGTAATTTTATTTAGCAAACCAGCTCTGATTTGCTGATTGTCTATGGAAAAAAGGGCCTTTGAGTGCAAAGGTTTAATATGCGGTTCCAATTCTTCTAATTTTTATTTCAAAACGTGACGTGCAGTTTATACTCTGCTGCGATTAAGAGAAAACTAGCTTCTACATAAACGATGTATATAAAAATGAGGCAATTTTTATTTTGTATAACCTTGATTTGCCAAAGAATTTCAACATTACCGTCAATCATCGTAATCCAAATATGTAGAATCTCCAAAAAGGAAACTTACTTTTCAGGTAATGCATCAGATACTTCCGTTGCTTTTTTAGGCTGTTGACACACTGTGAACATTTTTAGAAACTTCTTTAAGTGGCATTGATTTACGAGAGGGCTGAATTTGCCGGGATATATTTAACGAGTCATTGTAGGAAGGTTTTATAAGCAAGACGTATCGATATAAATAATCGATAAACGCTGTATATGTACAGAGAGTTAATTTGAACCAATTGAAACGCGTTGAAGAAATCTCGAGGTATACATTGCTGTCTCGCCAAGCAGTTAAAGTCGTATAACCATTAACTGTTAGTTATTCGATTGATTGGCTCATCGATCATAGTTAATTGTCCCTAACGTCTACCGTTGATACAGTCGTTTCGTGTACGAATATATGTATTGTACTATTACAGAATACACACGATTTGTGGACTTTCACAGTTGGAAAGTTGAAGACATTTATCACAGACTGTTCTGATAGATGTTTAACACTAGAACTACCGACCCATTAGCATCTTTCGAAAAAACGTGAATGTTCAATACTGGTAAGTATTAAGGTAAAGGTACCAGTAGTTGACCAGTTAAGAGAAATCCTCCACGCGAACAATAGTAACCACTTGCTCTGTGATTAAATAGCGAGAGTCGATGCCTGAAGATATTCTTTAAGTCTTCTAGATGATGTAACAAGACCAATTTTTTTAAAAAGTTATGTTATAAAAGTTTTAAAAACATATTTAAAAATTCAGTTATTGCATTAGAAGTTGTCCACTCTTAAAAATGAAAACACTAGTAATTGACCCTCTGTTCGTTAGTAGTTGATCGCTTATACTAGAAGGAGGGTTAAAGCAATAATGTTGGCAATCATTTTAGTATCGTATATTTTTAACAATTACCAGCACAAGTTATAATTAGAATGGAAAGTAGAAATAAAACAATTCAATTCCATAACAAGTTCAATTCGGGAACAGAGTAGACGTTGTGCGTTCTGCTCGATTTCGTGTGCTCATTGACATGAGAAACTACGGCCTTCCACTCATAGTCCAGCACATCAGGCTTCTCTGTCCACTTCCAATTGAAAGAATCAAAAGAAAAATCGCGAATTCGTATCTTTTTCGATTCTAGAATATAAGAAAATTTGAATAAAATACGCGACGAGAATTGGGGAGAAGCATAAGTTAAACGCGTAAAAATATTCAATAATAAACGAACTAGGGATGAAGCTATTATTTCAATACGCGATGCACTGACTCTAGTATTTACTAAAATTCAAAAATTCTCGTATAAATTCCGAAAATAGATTATTAATTACGGTAAACTACTGAGACGGTTTAATTTAGGGTGGGCATAGTGCACTCGTTCCAAATCAGCTCACAATATACAATAATAAATCAACTAACTACTTAACATGCAATTCATGCAAATTCGTTGGATGGTAAATTATTAGTAAACAAAATTCAATATCAGAGAAAATATATGAAAAATTTCAAATTAATTTCAATTGCTGGAAGAAAAGTAACGAAAAGGCAACCTCTCAAAGTCATTTCAATATCCTATTCGACAAGTCTGAAGAACAACGATGACTAAAATTCAAATGTTTATTTCCCTAAACCTTCAAAATAATTTCGAAATATTTTATTCGAAGCGGAGTATTCCAAGTCAGTATCGATAATTGAAGAAATTATTTGATTGTATTTAAAAGAACCGAAAGGAGAATATTTAAAGTCTGATATTAAATGTCTAGCAAGTACCAGTAATTGGTAAAATGATTTATATTTGTTTTAAAAGGAAAATTTCTAATAGGTATTAGTTAAAATGAATTGTTATTCAGTCTATTGTATTGAAATTCTAATTGATTCTAATGTATACAAGTGTTACAAGAAGGCTGAGTGTGTACAGGGTGGACATAGGCTAGCTAGTAGCCCCCGACCACTCTATGAACTTTAACGTCTATACTCGAAAGTGTATCGTCAACACTAACACGTTACCCAGATTATCCAAAAATTGAAGAAGTTACTTTTAAAATTGAACATTCTACGGTGTTTCGAGAGATTTGATAATCATAGTCGAACCTTAAACGAACGTTCAAACGAAGAAAATTTTCCAAAAATCATTTCGTACGTTATTAATCGATAAAACAAAAATTCATTGTTGAAAAATAAATATTTCCTGAAAATCTTCATCTTCCATACAAGATTCAAGATTTTCCCTAATTAAGAGTAATTTCAAAAGATTATCTGTATAAGCTATTATTTCAATACGCGATGCACTGACTCTAGTGTTTACTAAAATTCAAAAATTCTCGTATAAATTCCGAAAATAGATTATTAATTACGGTAAACTACTGAGACGGTTTAATTTAGGGTGGGCATGGTGCTGCTTTAGTTTGAAATGATTTATAAACACATAATTAACAGAGGAAAAACCGTGAAACGGCAAAACGTCTACATTCTAATTGTTATAACATGTAAACAGAACTTTAAATTTAGTGTAAACAGAAAAAATATATAATACCATTTATTTCACGGTATTGCAACAAATAAACGTTGAATCAATATTTAATTCATATAAAAACAATTATTTAACGTAATAATTTTACCTTCACTATGGCTATTTTTAATCTACGACCACAGGTCAACCTGATTTCTAATCCTTACGAACTTTAAATTCAGTCTAAACTGAGAAAATATATAATACAATTTATTTCACGGTATTGCAACAAACAAACGTTGAATAGATTCTTAATTCGTATAGAAACATTTATTTAAAATAATAATTTCACCTTCACTATGGCTATTTTAAATTTACGACCAAGGGTCAACCTGATTTTTAATCCTCCGAACTTGATTTCACAACGAGAAAGTAATAAGATCGTTGAAACGTACTTATTTGTCAAAGAAACTTGCAAAAATGTATAAATAATAATATGTAATGTTTTAACAAATTTTTGGAAGTATAAATTAATAATAAAATTGTGAAAATTAATAAATTATACGTTATTATAACATTAATAGAATTATGACTAAACCGAAGTTCGAAGTCGAGTATTTAAAGTCTGATATTACGTGCCTAGCGAGTGCCGGTAATTGTTAAAATTTGTTTAATAATTAGTAATAGAAATTCTAATTGATTCTAATGTATACAAGTGTTACAAGAAGGCTGAGTGTGTACAGGGTGGACATAGACTAGCTAGTAGCCCCCGACCACTCTATTCACATCTCAGAACCTTCAGGTCAAAATACGCCGCGAAGTGTCTAGGGCCCAGTATAAAGGGTAAATGATTTCGCGGGACATCGGCGGGTCCTTATATACCTGCGGTACCCTCTCCCCAAAGTCATTAGCAAAATCGTCGGTTAGGTCAGGCGGGAAACCTTCTTTTCGCGGGAAACGGACTACTTTTCGCGGGAGATCGATCACTTTTCGCGGGAAATCGACAATTTCTCGCGGGAATCGGTCACTTTTCGCGGGAAATCCTTCGTTTTTCGCAGAAAATCGCCGATTCTTTCGTAATTCTATTTCGCATTCTATTGTAATGTTATAATAACGTATAATTTATTAATTCTCACAATTTTTTGGTATAAATTTATACTTCTAACAATTTGTTATAACATTGCATATAACAATTTATACGTTTTTACAATATTCTTCAATAGAAACATAGGTTTCAGCGTTCTCGTTACTTACTCGTGGTTAAATTAATTTCGTAGGGATTAAAAATCAGGTTGACCTGTGGTCGTAGATTAAAAATAACCATAGTACAGCTAAATTTATCGTGTTAAATAATTATTTTTACACGAATCAAAAATGTATTCAACGTTTGCTTGTTACAATACCATGAAATAAATTATTTGTGCAGTTCTGTGCATTTTCTGTGCAGTTCAAGAAATGAATTATATTACACATTTTCTCTATTCACACTGAATTTAAAGATTATAACGATTAAA
>NW_017100468.1:41497-49039 GCF_001263275.1 Habropoda laboriosa | reverse complement strand
GGAATCGACCCTACATTTTTTTTTTTTTACGTGGAGGTAGGCCGACTCTATGTGATAAACAATTGGCAACCAAACGGTGGCTCGCTAAAGCGATATATTATGAAATGAAATTAATTACTCAATAAGTTTTAACATTAAATTCTTTCCTCGATGTGGCCATGGTGGTCGTCAGTGACTGGAGTGCGTAAAATGTTTAGAATAATTAAAATAAGATAAATGTTGTCAACTAAAAATTTTGAACGTCATAGCTAGCTAGACATTATTTTCACATGAAAAAAAAAATTATAAATCATAATACTATAATCCTATGCTTAAAATGTATTTTCTTGTGGCCGCCTGACAGCAATCTGTAAATCTGGCGCGACAGTGAACATGTTAATAAGTAAATGTAGTTCAAATTATATTGTGTTTGATATCATTTTCATCAGAAAAATTGCAGATAAAAAAAAGTAAAATTAAAGAAATTATATTTTTCTATTATGATTTGTCGAGCCGTGAAATCTCGTAAAGGAAACCGACTGGTGTAGCGTTACACGCTTGACTGACTGCGAGCGAGATAACATGGGCGCAACAATGACGCAGACCTAGGCGTAGGACAATCTATACTGTCACGTGTAGAATCCAAACTTACTGACTCTTGTTAAGAATTTACTGTAAATGCATTTTAATTTTCATTGACACTGGACGGAGTCAATAATTGACCGTGGATGCAGTCAATAGTTGACCATGCGGTCATCTACTAAAACGCAATATGCTACAAAATTTAGAACTATATTTTGTACTTCTTACAAAGTTAAATGCAAAATGGATACATTATAAATCGTAAACAAATTTAAATAACTCACGTCAATAATTGACCACCCCGGTCAACTTCTAAAACTATTAGAATAACAAGGTTCAGAATTTGACCCCCCAATAAACTATTGCTTTTTGTGGTTAGAATAACAAAAACGTTGCATTTATCACTTAGAAAACGCTGTGAGAATTTAATAAGTAAATAATTCAGTCACGAAGAGTTCGCAACGTATGGATTTGTTTACCTGAACCGTACAGCTGTTCTTAACAGAAACGTTAAGGAAATAGCAATATAGAGGCATATTACTTACCGTAATGAATTTAGACGTCCGTTGTTACTACGCATACTTCATTTCATATGTAATTGTTTTAAAATTTAATCGATAGATGGCTTTAGTTTCAAAACTAAAATATTTCATTTACACTGAAAAGATTAAAATTAACTTATTTAAAATTTTAAATTAAATAAGTTAATTTTAACTCAATAATATATTGAACATTAAAACAATTTTAGATAAATAAAATTATATAATCAAGTCATATATTCCAGTAATAAAAATTAAACAATAAATAAATTTATAATAAATAGTAATGTAAATGAAAATTTAAAATATAAGTTATAATAAATTATTTAGTACCTTTTGTATCAGGGATAATTAAACTCAAATATTTATTTTATAAATCTCGAATTTAAAAGAGCTATACGTATATGATTACTTTTATAATCTTATATAAAATTTATAGGAAAATCTATAATTTTAATTCTATAATTTATATTTTAATTTACTTAAATTTTATATACATAAGGTGCATTTTTAATGCACATCAGGTGCTTTTTTTTCAAAAGAGAATCACTTATAAAAACCTTATTTTTTACGTTTTTCTAAAAACTGGTCAACTACTGGTACATGGTGAACTATTGGTACCTTTACCTTATCGCTTGTAACTTTCCGAATTCCGAACACTTTTGGAAAGTCGCTAATGGGTCATTTTGACTGGGCAGGTAGTTCTAGTGTTAAAATCATCCGTAGTTTACACTCGAAAACCTCAGTAATAATAATCATCCATGGTTATTTACAGCATTACCTGGATACAAAAATTATGTACAGTGTTACGGATCGCGATATGATCGTCGCGAAACCGATAATCGTCCCTCTTTTTAAGTCGAACCGCTTAAGGAATTTACTCGGGATAGGGGATTCAGGTAGTGCACAGGAAATCCGTGAATGAATGTACAATTTATTGTTGTAAAGCTATGTATTCCAAAACAAGTAGGAATGTCTATGTTCACTGGTCGGAAATTGTGTTGTATCTGACTACGTCGCTGGAAAAACTGCGCTATTCGTGCTATTTTCCTATTGGTGTAAGGGTGTATGTGGAGATGGTTGTATGTTTTCGTGATTGGTGTAGGTGTTTGGCTATGGGTGTGGTTTGTGAGATGATGGAGAGAGAAATTTTGGGTTTGTTTTGTTATAAATGATTCTAGGATTCTTAGAAGCGAATTTGCAGGGCAGATGTTGTAAGGTAATTTCTTGCCCATGTGGTGACCGGCTGTCCAGAGGTTCTAACTAAAAGATATTGTTTTATTGATGCACTCGGGTACGGATCTTTCGCCGGTTTCTTTTATTGCGTTAGAGAATTTGTCGGTACCCGAGCGACGTCTGTTACACATGTGACAACAGAGAAAAAGAACGATTATGTATATGTATATTCTTTTTGGACATTGTTCTGAATGGCCCCAGTGGCCGATCAAGATGAAACTTGGTGCGTGCTATAAGGGGTGTGAAAGAACTCCAAATATAAAATCTTAGTTTCGGGAATTCACCTGTTTGGAAAATACAGATTCTAACCTAAGCCATGTTCTGACCTAACCTAATCCTTACATGAGCCGTTTATTTTGATAGCGGTGTAAGTCCATTTTCCTACATATCGAGATATTTAAGGGTTCGCGTTTTAGTCGACTCAAAAATATCAACGATCACTAGTTGTCTCACTTTATGTTTTTTGTGGTGACAAATATTGAAACTTTTGAGGTATATAAAATATATCGGAATTGCTCGAAGAAACATTGGGACTTTGTGACCACAAATGAACCTACACCACTATCAAATAAACGAAACATCTGACTTGATCACCTCGAATCTGAAGATAAATGCAGATACCTGTTTGCGTGGATAGATCTATGTATAATACTTGATGTTCCAGGGATCCAACGGGATTTTTAATTATCAGAGCGTCGCGGAAAGATATTTTATCTTGTACCTTTGTTTCCACGGTGAATTGTATGGAGGAATTGAAAAAGTTGAGGAAATTAAAGAATTCTGGTAGAGTATTTTTCCCATGGCTTCATTCTGTGAAATGTAACGACTTGGAGATTTGTAATTACATTGTATCCGCCGACCTGTGCCGATTTTGCGAGTTCAAAGTGGTTCTCTTCGACTATAATGTTGATCAAACCAGGATGACGGAACAAATGAAAAACAGAAACACGGCGAGCAAATGAAGGTTTTAATTTTATTATAAAAGTGTCTGATTCGAACCAGACAAGGCCTGCATTTTCTCTTATGATATTTTAATATTGTACGAGAGTCACTCTGTTGTTTTAATATGGTTTATTCAACGAATTTCATAATTTACCTATTTTTCGTCTAATCCCTTGTTACAATTTCCTTCTTGTCCCATAACTCTACTACCTTGTTTATGCCAGTAGGAAAGAAGTATTCTTTGTCTTGTTGTTTGAGCCAGTTTTGCACATTGATCTTCACTTTTTCGTTACTGTCAAACTTCATTGCACAAAAGGAGAGTTAAAGAAAAAGAAATCTGATGGAGGAAGATCTGGAGTATAAGACGATTGTCGTAGAACCATTCAACCTAATATTTCCTAACTTTTTAATTCTTCAAATTTTTTGTGTACTGCAATTATTGTCAAACAGTTGTTTTAAATTGATGACAGTGATGCGACTTTTTATTTGGATATTTTTTGAACTAGAGTACTTTGGCTCTTTATTTATTGAATGACCCTAGTATTATACTTGTTGTCTTTCTTCCTTTTGTGATAACAATAAACTTTTATATATGTATATTTGAAAACATCTTTCCTTCAGCTTTAATGTAAGCACAAGAACAAAGTTATTGAATGACCCTAGTATTATACTTGTTGTCTTTCTTCCTTTTGTGATAACAATAAACTTTTATATATGTATATTTGAAAACATCTTTCCTTCAGCTTTAATGGAAGCACAAGAACAAAGTTCAGTAAATTCTCCACAAGTGTCAGTCCGCAAGGAATCTAAACCTGACACTGTCACGCCGGATATTTCACTGCATTGAGATAAAACAGACGCCCTTGTATTACATTACATAGAGTCGGCCTACCGTTTGACTGACACTTGTAGAATCGGCCCTACAGTTAACTGACATTTGTAGAATCGGCCCTACATTTTTTTTACGTGGAGGTAGGCCGACATTAAATTAATTACTCAATAAGTATTAATAAGTAAATGTTGTTCAAATTATATCGTGTTTGATCTCATTTTCATCAGAAAAATCTCACCATGTTAAAAAAAATTTCAGATGAAAAAAAGTAAAATTAAAGAAATTATATTTTTCTATTATGAATTGTCGAGCCGTGAAATCTCGTAAAAGAAACCGAGTGGTGACTGACAGCGAGCGAGATAACATAGGCGCAGCAATGACGCAGCCTAGGCGTAGGACTATCTATACTGACACTTGTAGAATCCAAACTGACTGACACTTGTAGAGAATTTACTGTACATACAGTGGTGGACAGAAATATGTGGACACTTTTCAAAATAGAGTAACTTTGTTAAAATTGGGCCAAACAACTTGAGTTTTTTTTAGAACTTAGGATTAGTTTACTAAATAACGTGTACAAAAAGTTTTGAAAAAATTGCAATTTGTGTGAATCGCGAAGAAAATTGTAAAGGTTACTGTTTACAACTTTTTCATCTGGGCTTGTTTTAATTGATGAAATTTTCAGCATGTGTATAATTGACATAGATCTACAAAACGTACGTTTTAAATTTTCACTTCTCAAAAAACCTCAAATTGTTTGGCTCAATTTTAAAAAAGTTACTCTATTTTGAAAAGTGTCCACGATTGTGTGCATTATCTTTAGACGAAGCTGAAACCTTGTTGAAGCACTGACAATTCAGTATTAAATACCGTTCAATTTTTCAAAATTTTAGCACTATTAATAAAAATCGGTGATTGACGTATGTCACTCGACTAGTTTCGTTGCAATATCGAAGTTAATGCGATTAATAATATTGCATCTCGTTTTGTGGTCGATGCAGTTATTGCTATTACTTGTTGCGAAAATTCTGGTTAAACTTGTTTTTGTAATGACAGTATTTATAACGTGTTCCACATTACGCTACCTATGTTACAGGCTGTTGCTGTTAACTTTGAAACAATTTACAATTTAACGCTTTAGAGATGGCTAATTATACAATACTTTCCTTATAGCTACTACAAACACGATTCTCCTCAATTAACAATTGCTTCTTAACATTTCAAAAAAAAAATCTACCCAAGCTAGTAAAACGTTTTGAATTTTTATCGAAACAACGGTCGTTACGAAAGACGTTGTGATGTCCGTTATTGCATAAGATTGAAATGAATGCAATTGGTCACACATCGAATCTTCGTTCTCATTAACGTCTCTCTAGCGTTCTTGACGGACGTCATACGCTAGAACGGATGTTGAACAGTAGCATGCATGTTTTCATTAATCTAGTCACAGTTTATTTCTCTCTTTAATTGAAAGATCGTTAAAGGACGACTAGAATATGCAAGAGTAATTAACAAATTTTTCTTCGTCAGTTCGTAGACGATTGTGTAATAATCTGTCATTACTTGTGGGATCTGCCCACTATTTTCTTTGCTCACGTTCAGCTTCCTGCATTTTCAGTACAATGTATATAAGCAATTAGCGCACCTTTTACGTGTTACCTCGGCAAATTTTTGCCGTGAACTGAACATTCATTGTTCGTAACGTAAGAATTGTTGAAACAACGGACGTTGAACATAGAATGTAAATAACGTAGAAGGAAAATAATCATGGCAACAAATGTCTCACTCGTAATCGCGTCATTTCTGTATCAGCCTTTTCTACGTACAGCAAATATCGAGCGAGCAATTTCGAATCGTCAAAATGGGTGATTTATTTATTTATTTATTTACGGGTAAATGAAACCCTCTAGTATACAAAAAGAGAATCTGAGGACATAAAGGCACATTAAAACACTTAAGATTTAAGTGTGCGAGAAACGTTCCGTTTGAATGAATCTAAAGAACCAAAAATATTTATAGAATCGCTGTGTTTGTTAACATCGATGAATATGTGGTTCAGGCAATTAAATCGACCGTAAAATGTTCTATGAATTTCTTCGTGTAGAAACGAGTGTTGTCTTAGGCGATAGTTCCGGGGTGCAATTAAACCGAAGTGAGATAGGATTGACGGACACGTTACAATGCCATTCAGAACTTTGCAGGTAAAATGGTGATAGATAAATCACGCTGTGCTTTTTTTTTTGTTATTCATGGTCTATTATTTTCTAACAACTCCGTTAAATTATTGAAAATTGGAGGATCAAGTGTGAAAATACAGTAAGATATAAATTTTTCGTACGCATGTGAACAAAACGTAAAAATTTGACGAAACAATTAAATTAGAATTAAGCGAACGGAACATTAATACACGCTTATGTCTTGCAAAGTGAATGACCAGTGGTGTATAACATTTTTCTAAACTGTGCATTATTTGTGTTCTTCGTTAAACCCCAAATAAAATCAAACGTAAAAACTTGACTATTTTTATACATTTTATTTTTAGAAGAGTAATACACTTTTAAATAACGTATTGAGATTTACAGACCTACTTGTGATCTATTCAAAATGCGTACGTTCCCTTCTGTCAATTCCTTTATTTCAGAGCTCTGTCCGTTAGATTTATTTTTCTTCCAAAATGGTCATTTTATCCTTTATTTTGTGAATTGAAATAGTAGATTGAACATTAGCACGCAACACGCGGCCAATAGAAACTTGAAGCTGCTGCTTGTGTCTCTCTGGATCTAATTAATAATAACGAGTATTATGATAAATAATAAATAACTGAACGAGTATTTTCATTAGTGAACAATATGTGCACCAGTGAAACATTCAAAGCATGCATTTACGCCAAATGCAACTTAGACATGAATTGTATACGGTTTTATAAACTTTTAAAACAGAAACCTGATTTATTAAGAAAAAAGTTCATTCTTGTGAAAAGTATCAAAATAAAATTTGTTTTTTAACAGTGAAGCGATTTCTGATCACCGTAGGCATACATACTGTGTACTTCTGTGACCAACTATGTCATTACTGGAACCACTGATGTATACGTTACCGTGCAACGAGTTTACCTATGCGAACCATTCGTTGCGGACACCGTTATGTAATGAAACGTGTCGCAAGATTTCATGAATGAATCGTTCTTCGTTTATCGTTTCGTTCTCTCCCGTGTAATCTGCGAATGTTCTCACGTAAAGAAAGTTACATTGTTACGGTCACCTCAATGCATATTATGTAATTTGTACAGTTACGAATTACAGTACACTTAACCGAGGTCTGCTATCTTTTCCTTATTATTGCATGACTCATCAGGTGCTCGACATTATCTATAGTTTCAACCTGTCGCCAACTGGTCACTTAAGGGGGTCTTCTAGTGTGACGGCCGTTTTT
>NW_017100468.1:41112-41343 GCF_001263275.1 Habropoda laboriosa | reverse complement strand
AAGTCCATGGTTGCCATGATTTGAGCTGTTCTGCTTATCAGAAATAAAAAAATTCAATTGATTCTTATTTAGTATGCATGTCGTTATGGTCGGTAGTAGAATAAAAGAAAAATATTGAAAATTAAAAAAATGGCGGCACTTTGAATACGAAGTATCGATTTTTTCGACTTTTTCTCGTCTTTCAGAGGCTCTAAAAATCAGAAAAATATATATTTTGGCATAATTCTACTA
>NW_017100468.1:37886-39308 GCF_001263275.1 Habropoda laboriosa | reverse complement strand
AACATTGTCGTACAGTACCGGCCAGCTACTTAGTTGGTAGATTTTAAGGTCTAAGTAATAAATAATGTCAGTAAAAATCGTTTAAAAATAGAATAGAACTTTTATCTAGGCACGTCTACAAATATCACAGGTAAAGTGATCGATATTTTCTTGATCCGTACACTCCACGTGAGCCCAACCATTGCAGCTATGAAAAATAACTTTTGTCGTACTGAACACCAGCGTAAACGTTAAACGTCTTAGAACTCTGGTAATACTGAAGAAACCAGAACGTCGCCGGAATACGTTGCTCAGGGCTATAGTATTCATTTGTTTTTCCATCAATTGTGCTGTCAACTAACAGTATAAGCGAGATTTAGCTTTGGCCGATACTGTACGACCTCTCCCCTTTTACTGTTTATTTAATTGATTAAAATTTGTTTAAAATACTGGCCCAATAAATAGCAACCTTTTCCTATTTCTGTAAAATTTTAACAGCTTCTTGCTTTCTATTAACACTAGGTTTACGGGCATTTCTCATACAAGGTGTCCCAGGTTTTAACGGCCAAACTTTGTCAGTATATTCCATGGCTTGAAATTAGAAAAAAATGTTATACATTTATATAACTGAATTGATACAAAAATTTAACGATGCATTTATTGAAATGAAACAAAATAATAACGAAATTCGCAGAGTAATCAATTCTGTTTTCTGGTGTCAATCTTGCATTGCCATAAATGGTGGATGTTTTTGAGATGGAGTATTAGTTGCTTCTTGCATAAACAGAGTAAACGTAAGTATTGCTGATCTATCGCTGTATTATATCGCTGCAACCGCGAGTCTGCTCTTAATTTTGTATCATTGCCATAACTTTTTAATTAAGCTTCAAAAGATCTATGTTTGTATAACATTTTTTTCTAATTTCAAGCCATGGAATATACTGACAACGTTTGGCCGTTAAAACCTGGGACACTCTGTATATGTACCTATTTCTACGGACACGTGTCAAATTGACGTGTGAACGAAACCGCACATTTCCTTTAAAAAACAACTTATTTTACAAAAAAAACAACATAAATACAGTATTAACTTATAAATAAAACTACGTGATATTATGGATTTCTATAAAATGTATAACAAGCATAAGTGGTAGGAGAGAAATGTAAGCGGTTTCTGTACTTTTCCTTGTGAAATTAGAAATGCGTCAAAATGGCGCGTCCCGTAAACCTAGTGTTAATTTAATGAGTATTTTTTTGAATTAATGGTAAATATTTTTGAAAATAAATAGTCAGTAAAAATGAATATTTTGGTCAATATAAATAATTAATTGTCAGTATTAAATCGCATTTTGTCCGTACAATTTCGTTTATTTGGTCAATAAAATTGAAATTTTTGGTTAGGTTAGGATATTTTATTATACACACTGACTTTCTTTTTAAAAC
>NW_017100468.1:33904-37739 GCF_001263275.1 Habropoda laboriosa | reverse complement strand
GTACCGGCCAGCTACTTAGTTGGTAGATTTTAAGGTCTAAGTAATAAATAATGTCAGTAAAAATCGTTTAAAAATAGAATAGAACTTTTATCTAGGCACGTCTACAAATATCACAGGTAAAGTGATCGATATTTTCTTGATCCGTACACTCCACGTGAGCCCAACCATTGCAGCTATGAAAAATAACTTTTGTCGTACTGAACACCAGCGTAAACGTTAAACGTCTTAGAACTCTGGTAATACTGAAGAAACCAGAACGTCGCCGGAATACGTTGCTCAGGGCTATAGTATTCATTTGTTTTTCCATCAATTGTGCTGTCAACTAACAGTATAAGCGAGATTTAGCTTTGGCCGATACTGTACGACCTCTCCCCTTTTACTGTTTATTTAATTGATTAAAATTTGTTTAAAATACTGGCCCAATAAATAGCAACCTTTTCCTATTTCTGTAAAATTTTAACAGCTTCTTGCTTAGTGTTCAACGTTGCTAGTAATGGTTCTGTTTTATTTGCTTTACTCGTTCTCAGTCGAGTAACTTTTAAGTTCGTATACTCTGCAGAATTTCAGTAATAACTTCTTTATCTTCCCTGCTGCCATGAGAGAACGATGAAGCAGTCGAGAATAACGAATATCAACAGAAATTTTCTCCTTGATTATTATCTTTCGCATAATTTTTCCATCTTCCATTACTTCCTGTCTCAGTGATGAGCTCGTACGTGAAAAATTGCTCACTATGCCCGGTACTCTCTTCGAAAGTTGTCGAATAGAGTTTTCGATTTTATGCAAATCTGGATTAAAAAAGGGCTCTTTGATAAAGATTAGGACAAATTTTTTAAACAGAAGCAGAATATTGTGCGTACATTAACGTTCACGTGGTTTTATATTAGGTTATATTAAATTTCGGTTTGAAAATTATTAAGTCTTGTAGTTGAAGAAGTCAAAGTTCGCCATATAAATTTCGCAATGACTGATGAAAGTTGCAACTGAAACTGTTGTAGAATTTTTGTTCAAAAATGGTTGCATTTAGGTTGTGCCGTATTCTTGGTGTAGTTCTTCTTATTCTTTTTTTTTCATTTTCCACCGCCTAGAAAAGCTTGAAATGTCAACGTTCTGAAATTGTGTTTAATATAAAGTGGTATGTTAATTAGAAAGCAATAATTTTTTAAATAAAATTATAACAAAGTTGTTCAGGTTTCGAAATTAAAACGCTGAATAATTGTTAACTCACAAGCCTGTTTAATTCGATTTATTAATATAGCTTGACGTTAATTGATGATATAGTATGACAAAAATTATTATGTCATACATTTTCAATACAACAAAGCATTCGTACATATGTGAATATTAAATTTCAGTGTCAATTAAACTCAATGCCATTAAAAATATAAAAGTGTGCAAGTTAAAAACTTATTTTACATTTCCAATGATGTTTACCTCCTTTCCCATTCAATACTATTTCCTACCGTATTTAATAAAATTATTTATGTCTGTACACAATATTTATTGTTCTAATACATATATTACATGCTGCATCTATTAATCCATTAATCTAATCGTAATTACACGATCCTTAAGTCAGTTACCTTGCACAATAAACGTCTAATATTTCACAGTTATTCCAAACAAAGGATAAAACGCTTATGATAATAACAGTCTTACATATTTATATTTATACTTTACTTCTTTTTTCAATGTAATAACTTTCACTTTAATAACCTAATACGATATTTCTCCTTCAATTACATCCGAAATATTACCACAAAGTGTATAAAAAAATATGAAAATAAAATGCGCAGAAACAAGAAATTCGTGTACTAACGAATTTATCGAACTCTTGCAGCCTCGATAAAATTAACGCAACTTTGAACGGTACCGTACAATTTGAAATAACTTAAAGCGTTACGTGAACATACAGTTGTTTATAGTTAGCATGCTTTTCTTTTTTAATTGTGCCTGGTTCACTTCCCCGGACTGATTTTCCAGGTGAAAAAGTGCGTGTACGTCATAAGTTGGTAGTCATGTCGCCTTGGTTTCGCAAGTTCCTGCGGCTTGAAATTGAGTTTAAGCGCAGAACGAGTCTCAAGGCGTACGTACGTACATACATTCGTTACACCTGGCGAACTTGCTCATGCATTAATTCATAAAATGTTTTGCAGGTAACAGATATAAGATTACATGGCTCGTAGTCACCAATGGTTAGAATTACAATAATCGATGAACCCTAGTTGCAAGTGCGGAGTTTTCAGAAATCATGTTCACTTTAAATTACTCCCTTATCGTAATTGTATTACAAATTGTTACGCTACAGACTCCGTGAGAGACGAAACGAATTCGAAGTAAATTTTATTTTCGAAACACCGAAGTCGGAAAGTGAAGATTTACTTTTTCTTCGGCGTAGGTAGAATAAACATAATTCCTTGAGAAAGGAAAAGTTTCGATCAAAATTTTCGTTACAATTCTTTATTTACTTGTAATTTATGTTGTTCGATTTTTGGAAAATAATAGGATCTTCGAACTTACATTGCATAAAAGGACATAATTTTATTCTTCTTGATTCGTGAAAATGGATTGTTTCAATAGCGGTCGTTAGCATTAATTTTAGAGAAAGAAATATACATTTTCAGCGAATAGTGATTATGCAAGCCTAAATTATCCTAGTATTTAAAAAACAATTTTAATGAAATTGATAAATGTACCTTTTTAAGGTATAATATTCGGTTTGGAGGGGAATTGAGGAAAAGGCATTCGTTAAATTATTATAAAACAAATGGTAAATCGTAAAAGCTATTTTTAAATCTTTCAAATGTAGGGTAAAGTTGCCCAATATGAAACCTCTCTTAATACGAGACCCTAGCTTATCTCCGTTACAGAACTCTTGAATGTCGTAGCGATGCTGTTTTGTTTCGTAATTAACCGTGTTAATTATCAAATTAAATATCAAACTTTATTAAAATCAATCGAGCGTCTTGAGCAAGCATATTTGTGAAATACGTCGCAGAAAGTTTTTGAAGTGGTTCGATTAAATTGCAAATACCTCCAAAATAGTAAGTGTATAATCATAGTGCATGCAATGGAGTTCAAGGCTTACTAGTTGCGTATCATTAAGTAACGAAGACTTAACCTCGAAGCTACTTAATAATTATCACGCTACTGTTTCCGAATATGAGACCCTTGGAAGTTCCTATTATAAGAAGGATCTCATATTAGGTAACTTAATTTCGTTTTAGTGTATAAAGTGTTACCGATGGGCCCATGGAAACTGCGGTGCAGACGAAATTAATGTTATATGCCCAATGTGTGAAGAAAGACAGAAAAAGTAAGTTTTGACAAGGTGAAACCTGGGTCTCATATTAGGCGACCAGTTTTTGAAGTTATATTTTTGCATACTTTTCATTTTTATTTTGTTACGATGGAACTCTATCTGTTTTGTTATAATTTCTAATATGTTGCAAAGGTGTACACATCTTACATTTAAAACATGTATCGTATTTTAATAAAAGTATTTTTAATCGAGAATTATGCTTGCTTAAAGAAAAGTAAATTCTCTACAAGTGTCAGTCAGTTTGGATTCTACAAGTGTCAGTACAGATGGTCCTACGCCTAGGCTACATCATTGCTGCGCCTATCTTATCTCGCTCGCTGTCAGTCAAGCGTGTAACGCTACACCACTCGGTTCCTTTTACGAGATTTCACGGCTCGACAATTCAGAATAGAAAAATATAATTTCTGTAATTTTACTGTTTTTCATCTGAAATTTTTTTTAACATGTTGGTAAGATTTTTCTGATGAAAATGATATCAAACACGACATAATTTGAACAACATTTACTTATTAA
>NW_017100468.1:28881-33664 GCF_001263275.1 Habropoda laboriosa | reverse complement strand
TTCCTTGCGGACTGACACTTGTGGAGAATTTACTGTATTCGGCTACTTTACCGTATCTTTTCTAAAACTCACGCATCGCGCAAGGAGCAATAAAAGTGCATAATTTATACCATATTAATAATATACTCATGCTCGTCTAAATATTATTACCTAACGTGACCATCTCAATTATTTTCGTTATTAGCGGACCGATCAAAGCTTCTTTTGTCACAAATCATACGATTTCGAAGGACCTTCAAGCTGATGACATTTGATTTTCTCTCTCTTTCTTTTTTAAGTAATTTTTGAAGATCACCTACTTCTGGTTTATGTGTAACGCTATAACTTTTTTGGCCATCAACAAACTCAAAAACAAGCCTTTTTTTATCTTATGGAAGAATACGGCGATAAAAGCATTCAGGAGAAAAGTAACTTTGTACAAACAGTTTGAATCGTGTTCCTATGAAATGAAAAATGAAGTTATTTTTATATACAGAAAGGTTTTCTTTATCGTCCTTACTAGAATCATCGATGAACACAGCAGTTGAATGTTTTACGAATTTGTTAGACTTCGATCTGATAAAAAGATTAGAAATTCTTCACAAATTTTTGAAATTCTAGTACAGACGATAAAGAATTTATTCACAAATCGTATGTACTTCACTTCGTTCAAATCAGACTATCAGATTTCGAGATATCATGCTTACGAGTTGAAAAAATGTAGTTTCGAGAAAAACGCGTTTGAAGTTTTTGGTAGAGCTTTTGTCGTGATAACAATCAAATCTTACACACGTTTAATCGGCAATTTCTGGTCCATAGAGAAATTCTTCCTCCTTCTCGAACATCTCTTTCTGCTTTCATCTCTCCAATTTTCAATTTCTTTCAATTTTTTCTCTCAAATTTCAACACCAGCTCAATTATCAACCGCCGCGCGCGCTCGGCTTCGAACCTTTGCAACTCTTGTAATTTTGAAGATTTCTGGAAAATTCTTTCACACGCTTCTTCTAGAAGAATCGTAGAAATTTCGCTATGGATTTTTTGGTTCTCAGACGTGAGAATACCCCCCTTAACCTTTGGCTCTCGGCGTTACCCACACGTCGCGGTCGGTTCGTCCATAAAATCTATCCTAGTGGCTCACTTTCGTCAAAGACGTAACACCTTTTGCGTGGCAGCCGGTGAATTCAGGGTTATGTAAATATGTATAGGTATACTTTTGTTACAGCACAAGACATGTCGCGATTTATGACAGCAATTATCGCGTCAGCGTTTATCAAAGTACCGTAAGAGATTTCGTGATATTAGTCATACCCAGTTCGACCCTGCTGGAAGTTAACGTTGCAGTTTGTAATCGATGACAAAAATCGGTGACACGGAATTGTGACATTTGTCCTGTTCCCTTTATGACGCTATTGTCCGAGCGTAATGACTACATACTAAATAGGACATTATTATTTGAAGAATATGTAGATACAAATCAGTTATGTGGATTAGGAAGACAAAGGAGTATAAACATTATCGTAAAATTCTTTCAAGCAAACGCTGTTTCTTCGATAAATATTGTAATTGGAAGTGAAAACGTTAGGAATCGCAAAGGTGTTTCTTTAAACAGAATCCCTGTTGGATCGCAATTTTCATGTAAACTGATGCTACAAACTTTTCGTATGTCAGTACACTTTTCAAAACACTTTGGATTTGAACTTTTGAGGTTCAAGACTTGAAAAAGTATTAAATTATAGCAAAGCCTTTGTTAGTTCATTCTACACAATGTTAACAAATTTTTGTCACAAAGCTTGTTTCCTCGACTCAATATTAATTGTAGTTCTTATGCAAGTATAATCGAACAAAAACTTATTGTATGCTGATGTATGAAATGTTATCTCTTTGTGCTATTTTTAATTTCAACCTGTGTATCTTAGAAGATTAAAAATATACAGTAATTCCCAAACGATCATTTTGTTTCTTAACTTTTGCCAGTAAGTGTATATTACTTTTGATTTTATCCTGTTATGAAACATCTTTGAAACAAAATCGATTTTTAGAAAACTTAATTTTTTTGCGAGTACATATTCCATACTGTTGTAAACATAAGTAAGAAATTGTTCACTGTTTAAAAGAAATTAAAAAGCATTGTAGTAGAAAATTTGAAAAGCAGTTAATTTTAGTGGGAGTAGTTTTTTAATTAGATTCACAAATGTGTATTTCGACCACAAAAATGGATAAAGAATATTAAAGTACACTTCCATTAGGTAACCCCTTGACGTATGATTTCTTTTTCTGACTATGCATCTAAGCGTTAGTTATTTACTATTTTAGTACTATATCAAGTGAGAAAAGTTAATGTATTGTGGATTAATTAAATTTGACAATCTTCAGTTTTCTAAATTAAATCGAAAATTGGAATTAAAATTAATTTTTGTTACCGATATAACTGTTTTTATCAGATCTTGACCAAAATCCATGGCTTGAGTCTAACTCGTTATTATACGTCAAGGGGTTAATAAAATAATTACACAAGCATCGTACATCCAAGTTTTTTAAGACACTGCATCGTTTGTCAATAATAATTAAAAGTTTTAATTCTACGAGTTCAAACAAAAATGTACTTTTCTGCATTAAACTGACTTATAATTAATCCAAAATGGAAAATATATTTAGAAATATTTTGGTATATTACAGCAATTCACAACAATGTCCTCGATGTTTTCAGGCTAACTTTACACGAGTAACTGCGACGATGTCGCTGCTTAACATAAACAACAGAAGTAAGCTAAAACAAAAATAAATCAAAAGATTATACACAAGCAAAATCGGAAATTCGTAAAACATGGCTGTGTCCATTTAAATATGGCCGCGAGTATATGTGTTGAAAGAGATCCTATCGACACAAAAAATTCCATAAAGCAGATTTCGACGTGCTCTTACGAATTTCAGCGAGAATGCAGACTTAATGTTTAATCGGCAATTTTCTTTAAAAGGCGTAACTTGTTACAGGATACTTTTAAAATAGAAACTATGGTTTTGAAGACCACTGATCCTCCCCTGCTAAGAGTTGACCTACATTCGTCGATGCTGTGCGGGTTGCCATGCGCTAGGCTAACTTTTCACTGTTTATAAGTGAAAAATGGAACTGATTTCGAAATGTTTTGATTTTTGATTTTATTTACATACTTATTTATTTATTTACCTTTCGTGATGAATCGTTTAACATAAAAGAGTAAAGATAATCGTGGGAGGTACAATATACAATAACTAAATATAAAATAAAGAAAAATTCAATGCATACAAAAGGGTCGATTTCACAAGCGCGTAAAATTTTCAGAATTTTGTTTAATATGTCACCAGATAGCATTTATTGTGCATCAATCGAAAACTTGAAGTTAAAAAAGAAGAACACAATCGGTGGTTCTTCAATTAGTTTATTATTCAGTGGTAAATTGTGTATAAAAGTGAACCTTTACATTACAAGAAATAAATTAGTTAATAATCAAAATGGAGCACTGGAAGAAATAAAGGAACGATTGTTTCCAGAAAATATGTATCGATGCACAATGACGATTACACTGACTTACAAAATTTCACTTTACTTTGTCACATAAGGTTTAATATGTGATTTTAACAGCAATTTTTATGCTGAATTCATATATGCAATCCGTTTGTTTCCATCAGGCAGGGTTTCTGTGTGACACAGTTTAATATTTATTAACTCGTGTAATCCTGTATATTTAGAAGCTGTAGAACATTACCTGAAATGTGGTATTTGTTGATTTCCTGGAATATTTTGCTTAAGGGATTAGGACACGGTAACAAGTGGGTAAAATATAAGATTTTTAAACGACAGTGCAGCAAAAAGTGATTAATCGATTAATATAAAATTTTGTATTTCAATTTACTATACTGTGAACTATAAAAAAATGCTTGAAATATTTAAAAAATTATTTGTTCTTATGCCTTTCGTCG
This sequence comes from Habropoda laboriosa, assembly GCF_001263275.1. Lineage (NCBI taxonomy): Eukaryota > Metazoa > Arthropoda > Insecta > Hymenoptera > Apidae > Habropoda > Habropoda laboriosa. The sequence goes on along the minus strand of NW_017100468.1, from coordinate 29,728 downwards.
TCTTCGCTCGGAATATCTTATCTTTTCTTCCAGATGGCCAACTGATGTACAAGATTCCTACAAATCGAATGAACTATATCCAAAATCCCAAAAATGTCATGAACTGAGATATATTCTCTAGGCACTGACAATCCCACATTTCAATTTTTGTGAAAATTAACAAAATGGCAGATATTTTAAATTTAACCATTGAATTTCGGTAAAAAGTTTGTTACTTTTTTATTTATATTTCACAAAATAATGGGAAAATGTAAAAAAACCGATCGTCAGTGCCTAATAGATATTATAGTAAAGATAACTGTAAAATTTTAATGCAATTGCTACGGTAGAACTGGAGATATCTTGTACACCGTTTTAAAAAACGCAATTCTGAGGAAAACGCGTTTAAAGTTTACTCGCGTTTAGAATTCACTCTCGAAACGGTACTTAGAGAAATAATTTGTATCGAAGCCTGGAATCCATGTAAAATCTGTTGCATTCTGTTCTCAACACTTGAAACTACTATTTAAGACAAAAAAAATTTCGATTTTTTCAAAATATTACTGTGTCCTAACCCCTTAAGGGGGTCTTCTAGTGTGACGGCCGTTTTTTAGGCCTCCTTTGCTAATTTATTACAGAAGTACGGTAACAGTTATTAACACGAGCTTTATTCCTATGTATTTACTTCTCCTTGAAGAATCGTTACAAATTTTTTTTGTTGAAAAATAATTAAATATGGCTGCTGTGGAACATGTCAAACAGGAGCATGAAAAAAAAGTAGGTCCATGGTAGCCATGACTTCAGCTGTTCTGCTTATCAAAAATAAAAAAATCCAATTGATTCTTATTTAGTATGCATGTCGCTATGG
>NW_017100468.1:0-28837 GCF_001263275.1 Habropoda laboriosa | reverse complement strand
CATAATTCTACTACCGACCATAGCCACACATGTTCTGAAGACATGTGGAAAATTTGAGTTCGATTGGTTCAGTAGTTTTTGCCAGATCGTGGCAAACATTTCAGAAAACATGGTTCCGAAAACGCGTTTACAGTTTTCAGTGCATTTTACATTCTCCCTTGATGTATCACACTAAATGAGCTATAACTTCGTTATTTTATTGAATACAACTATAAAACTTCAGGAGTACATTCTTGAAGAGTTGTACTTTCGATATATGTAAAAATATATAAATCGATTTTTTGAAACCGTCACACTAGAAGACCCCCTTAAGAAACATCTCGTTTGAGTGTTCAGCAGTAATCAGTCAGCATATTAGCACTTCGTTTCCCCTGGTATCGTTTTTCCATGCATGAAATGTCCTGATAAAATCGGCACCCAGATTTTCATGTAATAAAATTATTGTTTGCCTTATACATAATAAAATTCTTTACTATTAGGATTCCATTCTTCTGAGTGCAATAAGCGCAGATTAAATTGACTATATATTTACACTACTATTGATAAAATAACTGCGAATTTAGTTATTAAGTAGTACAAAGCATTATTACACAAAAACTAATGGGTGATGGAAAAAATCCAATTAGAAATTCGAATTCAGCATCGAGAAATGCATAAGATTCAGTGTAAATATTCTTTGTGACAAAAATCATGTTGACCAGTGTTATGGAGACTTACAAGAACTTTAAACGATAGAATGTTTAAAAATAAATTTGTCAATAATACAAACAGAACACAAGTCCAGTTGACTGGAGAATAAGATACAGCAATGAGATATTACAAACAGTAGGGTAATACATTTCTTGAAAAAGTCATAACTGTCGACTAAAAACACTTTTATTAAAATTCGATACACGTTTTAAAAGTATGATACGTATTCTTTTGTAAGGTACTGGAATGTACGGTAAAGAAAATTCGGTTCCTTCGTAATAAAATAAAAACGAAAATTATGCAAATACACAGATTTAAAAAATGGGTTCCTAATATGAGAAAACTATTTTTTCTGCCTTTTTTCACACATTGGGCATATTAAATCTGTTTGACCTCGTGGGCTCACCGGTAACACTTTGTACGCTAAAACAAAATTGTTAAAACAAACTCTTCTTGTAATAGGAACTTCCGAGGGTCTGATATTCGGAAACAATAGCGTGATAATTATTAAGTAGCTTCGAGATTCAGTCTTCGTTATTTAACGAAGTCCATTGCATGCACTATACAACAGTATTTATGAAAATGATTATAAGCTTACTATTTTCGAGGTATTTGTAATTTAATCGAACCGCTTGAAAAACTTTCTGCAACGTATTGCACAGATATGCTTGTTGAAAACGCTCGACTGATTTGAATCAAATTTCATATTCAATTTGATAATTAACGCGGTTAATTACGAAACGAAACAGCATCGCTACGACATTCAATGTGCTGGGGTCTCATATTCGGCTACTTTACCCTAACGCGAGAAGAGTGTTGCAAATTATGCAAGAGAGAAGAAGCAGAAAAAAGGAATTAATCTTTGTAATCTATATCTGAACAATAAGAGCACAGTTCTGTACAAATTCTAATGACATATAAAGTAAAAGATGCAAAAATCGAATTTGAGATCAGTATTCTTACAAGAACAGAGCGTTTCCTGGACAAAATCGGCGAAAGTGTAAAAGAGCGATAAAAAAATATCCTTCCTTTGATTTATAACCTTCCTCTGTAAGTAAATTATTTTTCCATCGTACTCATCCGAAGAGTACTAATTCCCCTCAGACGGCTCTGATTTTCATTTGAAGAAACCTGCAAGCATTCCGTTAATCTGAATTTCAAGTCTCATAATTCGTCGAAAATTTCCAACTCCATCGGCGTAACAACCGAAAGGAAAAGGAAGAAAGAGAATGCAAAATATGAGCTTCTACGAAAAACTCATTCATCGAGATCCCCCCGTTCGTCCGTTGATTCGCATGTATAACTTCACATGGACCGATCCGGTAGTTAGAGGGTTAATAAAGCAGAAATCGTAACATTGGCCAGGCTGAAAGCTGATGCATTTTCGTCGAAGAGGGATTGAGGATCCAATTAGAGGATACGCGGTCTTATTGCACGATGAAATATAAATCTCGGAAGGACGAGCAACCACCGAGAACGGTAGCAGGCAACGCCCTCGGGAAGAAGGATCGAAAAGGAGCTACAGTAGAGGGGCTGCGCCACGATCGGACGACAACATGCAGGGATGGCGGACACGGTTGAACCGGGGGAGGACCGAGGGGGGTCAAAATCGAGGAAAAAGAAAGTCAAGAAAATCAAGGACCAGACGAACCGGTCTACCCCTCCGCGAGATGCGTCTAATTTTTTCCCCGTTCTTCTCCCCTTTTTTCCTTTTACTCCGACCCTCTCTCTCTCTCTCTCTCTCTCTCTGTTCCTTTCCAACCTCCGCGTTGGCCCGGAGCCTTCCTTCTGCCTGCTGTCCTCTTCTTCTGCCCAGGACCTACCCATTCACCGCCTCTTTTCATCCTGCCGAGGTACTCGCAGGTGTCCGGTACCGGGGACTGGCCAAAAATTTTGCCTGCAAGTCTCGATTTCCGACCCTCTTGTCGCTGTCCCGCGCGGTGATGAATCTCTCCCGATCATCACGCGATCCTCCCGATCTGCTTGCAACGAAGTAGGTGTTAACTGGAAGGAATAATTTCGCGTTAATGCCATCGAGCACTGGAAGCCTGAGAACGAGAGGAGGAAGAGTAATAGAAACTTTATCGCCGGTGGGAACGGTAAATCGCCTTGTACCATCTTGTTTTGGAGAAAGGAAATCGTAGATAGGGGGAAATAAAGAAAAGATATCGGGATATCAAATAATTGGAATGTAAATTGATACACAGGGTGACAAATCGAACTTTGACATCGTATTCTACCTGTTCCTAAGCGCGATACGAAGTTCATATAAACATAGGTCTGAGAACTCTTCCTTTCCGAGATATAGACACTTTTCGATTAGGATGGAGTATCGTAGGAATGTTTAAAACTTACTTAAAGAAATTGCTGACAGTGCTTTGCATCGAGGTTTCAAAGACTATCGAAGACGTTCCTAAAATTCTTGCTGTATTCCAAATTTCTTCACTTCGAAGTACTTAAAAGCCGGATTATTGCTGCGTGTGAAGAACTTCGGAATACACCAAGAATTTTGGAACGTCTTCGACAGTTCTTTTTTCAACATTCGTTCAATACTCCATCATAATCGAAAAGTGTCTATATCTCGGAAAGGAAGAGTTTTCGGACCTATATTTGTATGACCTTTTCTCATCCTTAGGAGCATTAGAGCATAATACCGAAGTTTGGCCATCTACTTCCTTGTCACTCTGTATGTCCGCAAAAATATGTTAGAATAATTACCTTTTTCACAGAATATTCCTACTCACTTTCATTCGTATTTCATATTTTGCCCGCGAGTTAAAGAAAAGAGTGGTCATTGATATATTAAAAAAAAAAACCAAAAATCTGAGCAAGTTTATGACTAAAATTCACATAAATTCTCTAAATTAACGATGGAGTATCAATTCCGTAACTTTTAACTACTAAAACAAGTTTTCGCATGCTCTTGTTTTAATTGTTAAAATTGATTAACAGTATTAACAATTACACATTGACAGTTAAACGGAGATAAATGTTAAAATAATGGAAAATTAAAGCGACGGATAGAGCGCTCCAATTAATTTATTAGGCTAATTTCATAACGGGAAAGAAGCGGAAAGATTTTAATCATTCTCAGTTCCCATATGATTTAATGTTCTGAACACGTGATGAGGGCGTCTAAAAATACTTCATTTGAATGGCGTTGAATCGTAATGGAGTCTGAGATAATAATTAATTATTCAAGTATTTCAAATTGTGCGCATATGTATTAGAAATTACACATGCAGGTAGTTCCCGCCTTTACGAATTACCTAATCGGTTCCTGGCGATCGTTCGTAAATCGAGAATTCGTAAAGCGGGAGTTTATTTGCCTTGTTTGTTTATTTCAGTTGCTTATTATTAGAATGAGGCACCAAAATTTGTGAATGACCGAGGCTCGTTACGTCATTACATACTGCATGATTCTCCATACAATTTAAAAAAGTGAGAACTAGAGTTAAGAATATTACATATAAACACTAATACGAGAAACAAATTATTTTATTTGACTAATAATCTGACATCAAATTTAGCGTTTGTTTGTTACCATCGTAGCAAGCACTGGTAACTGTTAAACGTCCAGACATACTAATTTTTACTAAGAACGAAGAAATATAAGATTTATTGCGTACGTTGCTTTAGAACGAGCAAAGAAATTTACTACTTTACACTCTGAATTTACAAAGTTTGCAACATAATAGGTGTACATTGTATCAAGTCGCAAAAGTTAAAATGTTATTACCGATGCAAGTGTCAAGTTATGTGTAATTCCTAAAAAATTCTAAAAAGCATAACACAAACCGATAAAAGCTTGTATATATTATAAATTGCTGCATTACTCTGTAGATAGTTGTTATTAATTCCTTACACGTTGCTACAGGATCTACGATTAATTTATGTATTAATAAGGCAATTTCTCAGTTTCGATAGGGAAGCTGTACAATCCTAATTGGCTGTGTCCTTCGGCCAGTTTAAGATTAACGAAATCTTTAACATATGACGACTGTTGATGTATTATATTGCAACGAAGGAACGTGAATCTTAAAACCTTATAAAAGATTTAGAAGAAGTAGTCAAAATAGAGTAGAGTCTTAAAGACTTGAAACAACATCACTCGTATCACATGCAAAAGTTTTGAACCACTTCGTATTGCAAGATACGTCAAGATTTCGAATTAACTTTGGAATGCTGAGATTTACTGAAAGAGGATGAATTATTATTAACACATTTCATATCAATTTCCCAATGATAAAATTATTGCACACTGATTAAATAATATTTCGCATTAATATTATTTCAGAGTACAAATTAAAACGTTTCTCGAATCATACCATTATCCAAGAATGTTTAAATACTACACTGCTCACCGAAAAAATTGCAACACCTTAAAACTGAAATCGCACACATCTGAAATTTGCATACATTTTTTGAACCATTGAAAGGGAAAAATGATTAAAGTTTGGTTGAAAAAGGTGACTTTTTCCACAGAGTAACCCAAAAAACATGTGATTTCCAGATTTGTGCAAACCCAATTTTTAGGTGTCGCAATTTTTTGGCGAGCAGTGTATTCAGCATACACGCTAGTGCATAACATAGTACTGCAATATATTATAATCCTATCCACGTCAAAATGGCAATACTTGTTGCTTCAATCCCAGAGAAAGTAGCAAAAATTCTTAATTGCAAAGATTCTTTTTCGCAAAATCCGTGGCTTCGAACTGAAACGGCGGCGTTACAGGCGATCAGGTGTCACGCTAATAGGAAAACGTGTAACCACCGAGGTGGCGACCATAGTTGAAGCTCGAATGAAGGATTGTTAATATCGAGAAAAGATTTCATTTACGCGCAATAATTTACCTGTTTTTCCATTTCAAACGGAATTTCAGCCTCGCGTGACGATATTTCGAGGGGTCATGTGATCCTCCTCCGCAGAAAAACCACGAAACGTTGCTTTCTACAGAAGCGAGAAGAAAGTTCAAGGTGACCCGACGTTATTCAGGATCGGCGACCCTTCGAGTCGTCCAGGATTCATTTAGAAAACGTTCGGTAGGAGGAAATCACACGATTGCACCGGGAATACGACAAGAATACTTAAAGAGGTGCATTGCTGCACGGTTCCTCGATTCGAATGCAAAGCCGGATCGTAAAAGACACAGCGAATGACTCTTAACATTTTCTCTACGAAGGATTTCAATTTCGTGGCGTTTCTGAAATCCGGTGACCTTCTGCGATTTGTCGTTTTTTTCTTCCTTGCTATTTTTAAACGGAAATCTAGAATAACAGGAACGAGTTCTTGTGTTTGAGAAAAGTGTCATCTCGTGATGTGCACACAGTACAAATCTTAAAGAACATGGTGCAGGGTGGAAAATTTAAAAGTATAGTATATTACTACTGTCACAGTCTTTCGTTTGAATTAAAAGGATATTGAATATAATTCCAAAATTATTTTCATAATAAGGCAAGTGTAAGAAATAAATTTAAACATACAAGTACTTTCATTTCTTTTTATTGTAAACTTTGGTAATTGCTGCCTTATTAACCCGCGACTGTACATAACGCAGGCAATAGAAATGAAGCACTAGAAAATTTAACCCCTTAACCTATGATTTCTTTTCTGACTATGCATCTAAGCGTCAGCCATTTTCTGTTCTAGTACCGTATCAGGTAAGAAAAACTAATCTGTCACAGATTAATTACATTTAGCAATCCTCAGTCCTACAAATTTAAACGAAAATTAGGATTACTATTAATTTTTCTTACTAATACAACCATTTTTCACACATCTTCGCCACATTCTCTGCCATGTGTCTGACACGTTGTCATATGTTAAGGGGTTAAGTAAAAACGTGAAATTCCTCGTTACTATGATAACATATGAAAATTTAAATATTAATATTTTCATTTATTTTTATTACTGTAAGCTTTGGTAATTGCTACCTTATGCAGAGAAATAATATCAGAAATATTGATACAATGCTCGTAAGAAGTTACAACAACATTGTCGTATCAAAAACCAACGGCAAATTTAAATATAAACGTGAAATTTCTCGTTACTATGATAAAATATGAAAATTTAAATATTAAGTTTCGGTATTAAGAATTACACAGTCTTCTGATTATTTGTTAAAATTTTGCAAACAGTTGTGACATGTACAAATGGAAGTAGAATAAATATCGTTCGCTTACATTTTCGAATAAGTCTATCGATCTAATAACGAGAGCATCGATGTTATCCCTTGCGCGAATGCTTCGATAATTAGGATCGTTTGAATTGGCACAACAAGCTAGATGTGAATTTATCGAGCATCTTAAAGTAACACCGCCATAAACTCGATGCTCTCAATCGAGCAAAACCGTAACGAGAGAAATACCACGTCTTTCTTAATGATAATTTGCATGCGACCGACCGATGAATAATTTCGCCCGGTACGAATGAAAATCACTTGGAGCAATCGATTCCCTGGAGGCATGCAAACCTATACAAGTACCTATACGTATAGCTAGTGATACCGTGAATTTTTCAAACGAACTTACGATCGTGCAAATGAACAGAAACTTGCCTGAAATCAAGCTTTCACGGATACACTGTGAAAATAGATCGTAATGTGAACACTACGAATTTTCCAGTTATAACGTACTAATTGTACGTACAAAGTGTGAATTTTTTAATTGTCGAAAGGGTATTCTAACGAAGAATTAAGTTGAGGACTTCTTCTAACGTCTAAATTGTGTAAATATGAAATATAATGTAAATGTTGATTTAAAAGGCGGACGATGTTGTCTTAATGAAATTAAAGATATTTATTAGGTTACGACAAATTCAAAATTACAGCCGTGATTTGTAATACAATATAATTTTACCTCGAAATTCTTAGCAGAAATATACAGTGGTAAAATGAAATTTCGACAACAGTTGTGTATATTCATATTATTTGAACGTAAGTAAGTTAAAAGTAGAAATGAAACAATGAGTAATAGCACCCTGATAATTAAAACGAATTTCATGCAATTTAATGTAAGAAAGAAATTTCTGTATACTGAAATAACTGCAAAATTACTCGTAATTTTTTATCATTTTTCATGATTTACTCAAAATTATTATATAGTGTGGAGACATTCTTCAGAAAATTTTACAAGTAATAATAATAATATTTTTCAATAAAAGAAAATCAGACTTGCGAGTTGTAACATGAAAGATACTGTCAGATTTTAGAATTAATTTTTTTAAATCAAAAGGAAAGTTCTATGAGCATATCGATATATGCTACTACTTTTTCTAGATTTGTACGTATTCACAGAATGCATTTTATTTAAACTATATACTTTATGTATTTAAAAAAAAGAAATTCATTTACGTTTTCACTGCCTTTGATATTTGTTTTGCTTACAACACACTATTTCACATTTTTCTTACTTGTTTTGCTAATTTGTTCCTCTTTATGTAGATTTTGTGCAAATACAATGCTTCTGGGGAACCAAACAAACCTCGAAGCGCAAAAATGACTTACTTTACTTAATAATATTGTAATTGAAAAGAAAAATTTTATCACGATTATTTTGAGTTAGGCTCGAAAATTTATTTAAAGAAAAAGAAATATATATGTTGAGTTCTTATTACTCTAAATAGTGCACATGAAGGTGACTTTCGACTTAATTTAAATTTAATTTAATTAAAATATTATTAAGCGTACTGTAAGTATTTTCTGTACTCCACTTCCGTCCAAATATAATACTCAATGCATAGAGATATAATAAATAAATGTCACTTTCTAATTTTTTGTATGTTATCTTAGTAAATTGGTGTGTTTCATCACTTGCATTAACACATAAAAGTAAAATTATATATTTTTCAGCGAAGTTAATAGACATGACCGATTAAAAGCGACCTTTAATAATGAGATGCATCACATAAATGTTTATTATTAACGCGGAAGTGATTTCCGCTCACATAGCAGTTTCCTTCCGCTTTGGATTAGTGTTTTAAGAATCGCAAGTCACGATTACTTTATCCGTTAAGGAGAAGTTCAACGGCTATTTCACAATTATTTTACAACCATTCTTCTTCATTTTCCATTTTTACTATTATTGTTATATGTTATTGTATTAATAATGTTATCGTTACAACCAGATTATGGAAATAATATCAAGGAAACCTTCAGAATTTATTCTCTTCCACACTTAAAATTGGCAGCAACTGTTTAATTTCTTTTATTTCAAAGAATCATTTGTTTAAACAATTATTTACACAATGTATAAATTAAATATTTCTAGAAAATTAGTTATGCGCTTAATTATTTATATGGATAGAATATCCCAAAGCGAAAACCTGGTTATTTCCATTGCTTTTTTTTCTAAAATAAAATAACAATATCAAAAATTTATGAATATTAGGAAGAGATTAAAATTATATTTCATGACAATATCTCTTTAACGTATCAGTGAGGATAAGTGTGATTTAAGAAAAATTAGTAGATTTAACTTTACACTTAACTGCTAATTGTGTACTTTTTTTTACTTTCACTTAATTCTGTTTCGTAGTATTGTTGAAGAAACATGCTACTAATAAAAGAACAATATCTTTCTATTAGTCATTTTTATTTCGGAAATGTACAATTTTATTTCACATTACTTCTTCGTATGTTTAAAAATAAGAATACTTTTCTAATTAATCCGCTTTGTCATATTATATACGTTGCATTCTATGCAATGCATAAAAGTACTTAAATTATGTACTCAAAAGTTGCTAAGACCTAAAGGACCTTATTCATAGTATTATGAATGTCTTTAAAAATAAATGAAATTTTTTATGAAAAAAATATTTCATAGTAATAATTTTTTTTTAACTCCATTTTCGTATTTACAACCAGTCAAGAAGAAACAATAAGTATATAGTAATAATTATGTAACATTCTCAACAATCTAAATTTTTACGAATTTTTGACACAATAAACAGTATAGAATCGAAATCATACGAATGATAAAAATTTCTAGATCAAAGATAAGTTACGATGTAAAGGGTATAGAGTCTAACCAAATGAAATTTATGGTTAGAGAAATATGTTTCTGTGTGTTTCTGTGTAGATTCGATTTCAATAAAATAGAACTTCTATATATAACATTTTAGACAAATTACATCTTAATATTTATTTACTCAGCTTTTAATGCTCTCTTAATACCCGGAAAGAAATATAGGGTATCCCGTTTAAAAAAATCACGGTAATCTTCAAAACTTTATCTATAAAAACAACCTAGAAAAAAAGCAATTATTGTAACATATGTGCCCCTTGAAATCATGCAACTTTTGCTACATACACTATTTCGCACAGTGAATAGTTTACGGGCAATTCCAGGTCGTCAAGTTAGGTGAATCACTCTGTATATACCTACTATGTTATACTACATACTATAGTAAAACTGAAAACAATTTTGTTTATTCAATTTGTAACAAATATCTCAAAGTTTACACATTTACTCTAATGTCCAAATTAATATCTTCAAGTGGATTAACACATTTTCCTACGAATGAAAATTAAACAAGCAGTTACAAATCCACATTTCTTTGCAGTATCTCTGTGTCTTCAAAATTCATTTGTTAAAATAAAAAAAAATTACTTGAAATCGAAATACATGTTTCAAGATACATATTAAATAACAGAGTAGAACCGGTGTTCAGCCATTCCTACTTTATCTCTCGTTGGTAAATAAATACTCTTTTAACCGATTCGAGCTCCTCCGTTGATATTATTTTCGTAATAAATTCTACCTTTGCGCGTGAAACTGTAGCGATACGCAAGCCCTGTTGATTCATTAACTCGCAGCCGTAATGGTCAAGCGGCTTGACGAGCCGAGGGGAAATCTATGACAATTTAAAAGCCCGTATTTTCATAGCGCATGAACCAGCTGTGCTGACGTAACACGGAGAGGGTGGCAGAGCGGGTAGACGAGCAATTTACAAATCAGTTTGAATGGCCTGATTACATGCGGGCTTGTATCAAGGAAAATTGAGAAATGTGGATTCTCGTCTCGATGATTGTGCCGAGTCGCGTGTCCCACATCTCCTGACAATATGTTCCCGATTAAATGGTCCTTCAATTTCAGTTTTCTCACGGGAATCGTTGCTGCACGTTTCATACAACATTGAGTAGGTACTCTTTCACGTGTTCAGCTTGAGAAACATATTGAAGTGGACAAACTAGTAATTTGCAGTACGGAAATATTCCCACGTGTACGCAGCAACCGCGATTAAAGTAGACTATCAAGCTGTCAAAGTGTTAGCGAAGATATAATTACATGCAACTCGCTTGTACAATTTTTCATTAACGTGCACGTTACATTGAATTATTTTTAAGCTTCGACAGTGATTTTTCTACTCTTAGACATGATTTTTCTACTTTTCACGTTGAATTCTTTTCGTCAAATTAGGTCGTGTATTCCGCCTTTTACTTATTAAGATGTTGTTCTTATGAACATCTGTAGTTTTCTATTTCTTTGTGACTCAAAGAATTCATAGAAAATAAAAGAACGTTATTTCACCTGCTCGTTATTGTTCGTTTTGAAGTCTCGTCAACCTTTAACAAATCATTTTGTGAATATGAAATGGGAATTTTTCACGTATACATATTCTGGTTTTATTTAGATAAAACTACAAAAAGAGGAATCTGGAAGTTTCATTGCGTTAGAAATGGAAATATACAGCCAAACGTTGTCAGTATATTCCATGGGTTGAAATTAGAAAAAAATGTTATACAAACATAGGTCTTTTGAAGCTTTATTAAAAAGTTATGGCAATGATACAAAATTAAGAGGACAATAGCAGAATCACGGTTACTGCGATGTACATAGTACAGAAATAGATGATCAATATTTGCGCGATATTTATAAGATCGCGTACTGAATTGATACAAAAAATCAACGATGCATTTATTGAAATGAAACAAAATAATAACGAAATTCACAGAGTAATAAATTCTGTTTTCTGGTGTCAATCTTGCATTGCCACAAACGGTGGACGTTTTTGAGATGGAGTATTAGTTGCTTCTTGCATAAACAGAGTAAACGTAAGTATTGCTGATCTATCGTTGTATTATATCGCTGCAACCGCGAGTCTGCTCTTAATTTTGTATTATTGCCATAACTTTTTAATAAAGCTTCAAAAGACCTATGTTTGTATAACATTCTTTTCTAATTTCAACTCATGGAATATACTGACAACGTTTGGCCGTTAAAACCTGGGACACCCTGTATTTATACTCATGATATTGTCACTTAATTGCAATCAATTTAATGCAATCATTCTAAATAAATGGGAATTCAAACTTAGCTGCAAAGTGATATCAGATTGTTTAAAAAATTTTTTCAAAAGTCTGCGTATTTGGTAGAGATAAATTTTAAGCGCTTGTTTTTTTGTTTGTGCCGTTCTTTTTGTAAGAAGTTATTGAAAAAAAGAAACTTTTATTATTGAGTTGAGTGGAAAGTTTGTGCAGATTTTTGATAGATAGCGTTTGAGTTTGAATACGTTAGAACAAGTAGAACTCGATGAAAACACACGAAGTTCGCGTATATTCTGAAAGATAATTTTTTTACGTGTTTTTTGGAAGTCTGTTCGTTACAATTAGATACTAGCTTTTTCTCAGAGTTACAGTACTCTAAAGATGGAAGAAAATAGAGTAGATTAGCGACACGTAATGTTTTTCTTTTACTAAAAAGGGTAAAATACCACTAAAACAGCAAACAAAGTATCTGATGTTCACGGAGCAGGTAGTCTGTCAGAAAAAATTGATCACAAATTATTAGCACAATTTAGAGATGAAAATTTCGTTCTTAAAAAGAATTGAAAAGAACTTTTTGACAAAATGGAATCTTCAAATTGGCAGAAAACGGCGAAAAGTTGTACAGCAAAACGGTACATGTCGTATAGAGTGCTTCAAAACGTGGAATTTACATATATACTCGAAAATCGGCACGAATTTCTTGCTGAACCCAACGTATTATCCCAACTCACGTCGAATTAACTATGCACGCAATTTATTTCTAATCTATTCAATACATTATTACAATACAGCGTAATAAACAGTGGCTGTCGTAAATTTTCAATCGAATCAAACTCTCCTCGTTATTTCCTCCGCTGCAGCATCAATTATTCCAACAAGATCGCTACGATTAAACGCGCAAGATGTAGATAGATAACATGGAAGATCAAATCACGCGATCTTGTGCGAAAAGAAGAAAAGAAGAAAAGAGCAGGGGAGTCGCAGCATAGATTGATCGGTGAAATTCTACGGTAGCAAATTCTTGCTCGGTTCTCCGTCGAAAATGTCCGGCGGAACGAAAGGCAAAATAAAGAAGGAGGAAAAAAGAGAAGCCGAGCGACGATGCCGAGGGAAGAAGAAGTAAGAGTCGTAAAACGGGTTCTCCTGGTCCCCCTTGGGGGTCCTTTTCTTCCTCTTTTTAACCAAGCCTTCGATCTTTCGCGTTAAACGCTGCAATGTTTTAACGAGCGACACCGACAATTTCACCATTCAAAAATCTCCAGCAGTTTCTGGTTTACGCGTCATCAGGTGTGATTGCGACCTTTTCGCGAGTCGGTGGAGATTGCGACTCATTGCTGAAATTTCCATAACAAGCTACGCAGTAATTTACTTACTAGTTAGAAAGAAACACGCGACCAGGCTGCGCAACGCCGATACCGATTGGTTTAATACCGCTGAACAAAGAAATTTGTAACGTAAAGATACGGTTGCTCTCGATAACGTTGTTATTCGCTTTTCTACGGCGAAGGTACGCCGTTTCGCAAGATAAACACGATACGCGGTGATTTTAGTGGGACAAAGAGATAATTCGAATTTTTATGTACAGGGTGTCCCACGAAATTTGCGGTCTTTGAGTACCTTCTGTATTATGCGCTGCACGAAAAATTATTATACAGGGTGTACCGTAACTCTTTGAACATCCGGAAATGGGGGGTTGCTGGGGTGACTCTGAACAACTTTTTCCTTTACCAAAATGTTGTTTGAAGCTTCGTTTTCGAGTTATTAACGAAAAACACTGGCCAATCACAGCGCCCGTAGAGCCAGCGCTCAGGGACGGGCAAACAGAGATTCACCCGCGCGCTATCGTGAACGACGCGTACGCGTGACTTCTCGGATATCGGTCGCTGTCACGCCGACGGCAACAAACCATTTCTCTAAGCCTTAGAAAAATAGCGGTGCAAAGTCAAATTTTTTTGACAGCGACACGACGATAATAACCGAGAAGTCACGCGTACGCATTTGTTCGATCGCGCGCGGGTGAATCTCTGTTCGCCCGTCCCTGAGCGCTGGCTCTACGGGCGCTGTGATTGGCCAGTGTTTTTCGTTAATAACTCGAAAACGAAGCTTCAAACAACATTTTGGTAAAGGAAAAAGTTGTTCAGAGTCACCCCAGCAACCCCCATTTCCGGGTGTTCGAAGAATTACCGGACACCCTGTATGTAAGAAATGCAGAGTTGCAGGTGTTGAAAATTGGAAACTTCGTTTCTCGTATCGAGCAAATGATAAGCTAAGCGATTAACAGGACGAATAAAATACCAAGACCGTGTGCTTCGTTCACTTCTTTCAATGAGATAGTATTTAAAGCACAACGTGTAGGGGAGAGTCGTGCAGTGCCGGCCACTCTAAGTTTTTGTACTATAACTTGGGCTAATGTTGGTAAAAATGAAATTTCAAAAAAGTACTTTGTAGTACAAAGGGTGCTTGATAAAAGGGGACAAATCGTTTTTCTTAAATTTTCTCACAAAGATAAATAATTGGTAGAAATAAAAAAATTGTAATTTGCAGCGAACGAAACATTGTCGTACAGTACCGGCCAGCTACTTAGTTGGTAGATTTTAAGGTCTAAGTAATAAATGATGTTAGTAAAAATCGTTTAAAAATAGAATAGAACTTTTATTTAGGCATGTCTAGAAATATCACAGGTAAAGTGATCGATATTTTCTTGATCCGTACACTCCACGTGAGCCCAACCGTTGTATTTGATGCACTGCTCCCAATCTTCGTTGAAGGATTCTTTACAAACGATGCACTCAGTGACTTGTTCGTCGATACCTAGGTTCCTTCTTCGTGAGCTATCTTTTTTCTTACTTATCTCTTCTCGTAACTTCCTTCCTCTCTTGATTTTTTCATTTTTCTTTAGTATTTTCTCAGCTTTTCTTGTTTTTGCTTTCAATTTTTTCTCATTAACCAGTTTCTTTTTTTCCTCAACATCTTCTATAAAAGAAATTTTCTTTCCGTCATTTTCTGTGTTATCCTTGTTTGTGAAATATTATTTGCAGGTCTGATGTTTTTAACAATTTTCATAAAATCAGAAGATACGCTTGCTCATTTCGGACATTTTTCTGCAGAAATACAAAGAAGAAGAACCTAGCGACTTGAATTATAGGAAAAAATTTGGCCGGTACTGCACGACAAGCACGTGGAAAAACATTTAGGTTTAATGCATAATATACAAAGCAAATTGCACAAACCGGGGCATTAATGTATACCTAATAGTCTAAAAATAATGTACGTACTATAACAAAATTATTTAACTACCTGAAAAGTTAGAAATCAGCTATGAAAAATAACTTTTGCCGTACGGAACACCAGCGTAATCGTTGAACATCTTAGAACTCTGGTAATACTGAAGAAAAAAGAACGTCGCTGGAATACGTTGCTCAGGGCTATAGTATTTATTTGTTTATCCATCAATAGTGTAGTCAACTAACAATATAAGCGAGATCTAGCTTTGGCCGGTACTGTACGCTAGCCGGTACTGCACGACTCTCCCCTATCTGTCGCTCTTTATGACAACGCTTATTAATATTCAAACGTAATACAGTTCTTGTTATACCAAGTGCAAAATATATTTAAATCAGCCTGTATGCGAAAGGTGTCGTGTTAAAAATCTTAAGATTGTCGGTACGCAAGAAGAATTTATAATTTAAGGTAGCTCTGGAGATGTGTCGTTTTTGAGAAGGTGAATCCTGGGATGAAAGTTTTTACATCACTAGATTGTCCAAAGTTCTTGCCACAACGCGTTCTATTTGTTATCAGTTTTGAGAATTTAAGAGGATGTGTTTTCCGTCTAGCAGGAAAGCGAGATTTAAGAGGTTTGGTGTACAATAATCCGCTGAATCCTTGTCGTTATAAATTCAGAAGAATGTAGGAATGCGACAGAAAATTTCGCCTATGTTTAGTGAAATATCAAGTACATCCTAAATACTTAAAGGACGAAAAGTATCCTGCATCAATTGCATACGCTGGTTCGAAGAATTCTACAGAAGCATTACAAATAGATGGAACGTCATCTGTACATGCATTATTCAATTGCATAACATTAGACATGCTGTTGTAGGAATTGTGATATTATTTATTGTGTTATTGAATTGTATTATTATTTGTGTTATTACTATTCGGTTCGTTGTTTAACTGATTATTTATATTGATGGTACTTATAATTTGATCGAGCGAGTGCGAGTTTGCAGGGTTGCATTAAAGATGAGAATAAACAAACAGAAGGTGGAAGACGAGTGAAAAAACGAGAGACGTGAGATATTTAAAAATTGTGTTAAAATATTACTGTAAAAAATTCTATTATACTATTATTACCTAATACTACATTATTGTAACATACACATTACGTATTTGTTTCATATTGAATCGTAAAAACATTTGGTAAACGATATTTTACTAATCAATGTGTAACAGTGATAACAATGATTTTCATAAAAAAAAAATAGAATTTAAAAAGAGATTTTGCTACAATCTCTACTTGACAAATTCGTGCATACGAAATTGAGTCCTTTTTTAGTGAGAAACATTTGCAAAGTGCTTCTTGTAAACTATGTTACGCTCACTTCAATATTTATCTAAAGACTGGTGTCCTGAAATGTGCGAGATCGCAGAAAGAATAATTTGGAAAAACTACATATTAAGGGGGTGTTCTGGTGTGACGGCCGCTTTTCCGTTTTTTTAGGCCTTCTTTGCTAATTTAGTACAGAAGTACGGTAACAGTAGTTAACATGAGCTTCATTCCTATGTATTTACTTGTCCTTGAAGAATCATTAGAAATTTTTTTTGTTGAAAAATAATTAAATATGGCTATTGTGGAACACGTCAAACAGGAGCATGAAAAAAGAAGTAGGTTCATGGTTGCCATGATTTGAGCTGTTCTGCTTACCAGAAATAAAAAATGTCCAGTTGATTCTTATTTAGTATGCATGTCGCTATGGTCGGTAGTAGAATAAAAGAAAAATATTGAAAATTAAAAAAATGGCGGCACTTTGAATACGAAGTATCGATTTTTTCGACTTTTTTTCGTCTTTCAGAGGCTCCAAAAATCAGAAAAATGTATATTTTGGCATAATTCTACTACCGACCATAGCCACACATGTTCTGAAGACATGTACAAAATTTGAGTTCGTTTGGTTCAGTAGTTTTTGCCAGATCGTGGCAACCATTTCAGGAAACATGGTTCCGAAAAAAACGCGTTTAAAGTTTTCAGTGCAGTTTACATTCTCCCTTGATGTGTCACACTAAACGAGCTATAACTTCGTTATTTTATTGAATACTTCAGGAGTACATTCTCGAAGAGTTGTACTTTCGATATATGCAAAAATATAAAAATCGATTTTTTGAAACCGTCACACTAGAAGACCCCCTTAACTGAAAATTGTATAGCAAATAACAGGATACCTTTAATATGAAATATTTACAATCACCGAGCTAATACGTTTTATTTGTAATTTGCATAATAACCACATAGGGCGCTAAATTGTTTTCTCTAAAAATAGCGTCGATCGTGAATCGCGGAACATTTATGAAATCGCTACATAAGAAGAACGTCGAAGCCGTAGGCGAAGTGTTGAAAGAAGTAATTATACGTGGAAACACGGAAAAATCGAAGAGGTAGCTTTTTCCGAAAGAAAGTTCAACGACAAAATATTCATTTAATCGCATGTTTGTTGTATACTTCGCCGGTAGGAGCCTAGTGGCCTTCGCGCAAGGCCAACTCGACGATGATACACTTGCATTTATGCGAAAATATAAAAGTTCACCTCCTTATATCCCTGTGAAACGAGTTCGCCGGTGAAATAATTAAAAGCGAGCATACTTATTAGTCGTCTGCAAGGTTAAGTATGCGTAGGCTACCGAGAGAAAATAATAGAAGCCTTGAATCTGCAAACCTCCGTTTAACTAATGTGACCAGATTCGAAGAAAACGAACAACGCGTTGTACGTTAACAATCCATCGACGTATTATATTCTCTAGAATTGAGGCTCGAAAACGAGCTAATTGATTGAAGTGATCGGTGGATCGTGGTATCGATAATGATACCAGTTAAGGGGCTACATACACCTATGAGGGGAGAAAGTAGGATGGATTTGAAGAATTTTGTTTTCGGTGATAAGATACTTTTATTAACCCTTTGCACTCCGAGCAATTTTTAATATGACCTATCAGAAACTCTGAATCATTTTTACTATGGGCTACCAGCTACTCCGAGACTATTTACAATGGGGCGAGTGCGCCTCTGTGGAAGACACTTCGTAGGCGTTCAATTTTTCTTAAAAATATATCTTACAACGTCGCCGCAGCAGCGACAATGGAGCTGTTAGTTCCACTTACAATGTCACCACGGCGGCGACAACGGGGTGCAAAGGGTTAAGAAAAGATTAGACGCGTTGGATAGGGCATACTTTTGTCTATAAAGTTCCTTTGTTTTCTTTTTAAAATTGAAAGAAAGAGCGGCGTGGTAGTTGGTTTTCGTAGGGCGATTATTGAAAAACGGCGGTAACCATCATACCTTCGCTATTTTTTATTTAAAACAAAAAAGGAAAAGTTATTCTTAAAGTAGTCGATTTTTGTTTTCTCAATTTTTCGCAAAATGGCGAGCATTTGAATACAGAAATCGAATATATGACTGAAAATGCACAAGCTTTCATCATTTCTGTAACAAAGTTTCACGGGAAATTATTTTACCAACGTTCCCGCGTCATTTTTTCTCTTCTGTTATTGCAACCGTTTGTGTGGGTTATCAGCGATATTAAGAGAAAAGATTACATTTGTAATTTTTTTTTTACTATTAATCAATCGATCCCCGCACATGTGGTTCTTTCTTAAACGTTGAAGTATCTGGTATTGATATTTTTGGCTGCCCTTTAGCAGTTCTCGTATTAAACGAAAATTCTCTCGTAGTAAACAGCGAAATGTCTACTTCGTTTATCACAAAGTGAATCTAGGCATTGACTACGAAATCTAGGACATTCGTTGTTAACCGTTTGAGTGCCACGAGCCTTTCTTATTTCCCGATCGAAAATTGCCAAGCGGCGCGATAGCGCTCGTCGTATTCCGTGTCCAAAAATGCCAAATAGCGCGATAGCGCTCGTCGTATTCCGCGTCCAAAAATGCCAAAGAGCGCGATTGCGCTGTTTTCAGCTTACATGCAATAAATATTAATATTAATTTTATCTTTGTTTACTTAAGACTCGAGGGTAACCGTAAAGTCGTGCATCGAAAAAGCATCGAAAAAAATCGACCGCTCTGTGATTATGGGCTTCGCAGCCTAGAGCGCTGGCGCTTTTAGGACGGGATAGAAGAAGCGCGATCGCGCCGCTTGGCACTCAAACGGTTAAGTAACGAATGCACTAAATTTTGGTGCTCTAATTTATAAGCTCTCGTTGAAAGTACCAGCTAGAATACATCGTAGGGTCAATTCTTTTCAATCCACTGAACAGTGAATTTAAGAGTATCGCAAGTCCCATTATTACTTTGCGCACACTCTCCTAAATATGTATTTCAGATGTGCATTTCGTCATAAATTTTCATAAATTGTATCTAGTTTTTTAAACATTACCGCGCGCATATTACTTTCATATGTTCGAACTGGTGCTCTTACTATCCGGATATCCGAGTCTGCTTGAATTACTCGTTACAACTGGAGATCCGGATTTGCCAGAGTATCTGGATATCTGTACTTGGATCCGAGTACCCGGTTTCGCATATTTTATGACTCGAATATAAAACTCCCCTTATTTGGATTCTAATTAAAGAGTGACATGACAATTTATGAAATAATTAAAAAGATGATCACAGTAATTTAAAACATGTATAATATACAGGGTGGTACATCCGGAAAGGGAGTGATTCTACGTCAGAATAACTGCAGAATAAAATTTGTTCATATAAGGCTGTGTTTTTTGGGGGAAAATCGACTTTAAATTTTCACCGGGTACACGTACACTTGACTATGTCTCGACTACTGTCTGTGGTTGTGTAACACGTGATAATAAGTTCAATAGCAGTATATTTTATAACAATAATTTCATAATAACTATAAACACACGTAAAAAGGAATAATGATGAGCTGATCAACGCTCTCTAATTATATCTCGCAAAAATTCTCTGATATCAATGACAACGCGGTTCTACTGTTTTTACTCCTTGTTTCTCTCTATGATCTCGAGACGATTCGACAAACACACTACATTCACGCCATCACTCACAACATATTATTAAACCAATTCCACACTGTCTTGGTTCAAATTTGTATTTATTGCACTGGGTAATCAATAATACACAATAAAACAGAATATTAACTTACGATAAATTTTATTATTACAGAAATTGTCGAACATTTTGCCCATTCTGTTGAATTCACAATTGTGCTCTACGAACTAAATTTCTATGAACGTTTTCTAACGTGTTCTGCTGTTTTAATTGATTGAAACTAATTATTTCCTTTAACTTGTCGAAACTTGTAATTTCTTCGGAATAGACAACTGATTTGATGCGACTCCGTAAATAAAAGTAAAATGTACAGGGTGGCTCAGCTAAATGGGATCACCTAAATATGTGCCTTGTATGAAAAAACTTCTCAGGACAAAGTTACACTATTTTAGGGGGGCACGTGTAATCATGCAAACGGTTTTTTCTGAAGGACATTTTTTTACGAGATTTACGAGGTTATCGTTATTTTTTTAAATGGAACCTATTAGAATTATGGTAATAAATTAAAAGATATTATTTTAATTATGAATCTTCTTTACTTTGAGACGCGAGGAAGGCACGTCGCTATGCAATCAATCAAACAAAACATCGACAAGACGCAGAGAAAAAAAACGTATCAGCGTCACCCATACTAAACAGATGGTTACTATGTTATTTCTATACAGGGTGTCCCGTAACTCCTCGAACACCCGGGAATGGGGGGTTCCTGAGGTGACTCTGAACAACTTTTTCCTTTACCAAAATGTTGTTTGAAGCTCCCTTTTTGAATTATTAACGAAAAACACTGGCCAATCAGAGCACGCGTAGAGCCCGCGCTCAGGGACGGGCGAACAGAGATTCACCCGTGCGCTATCGTGAACGACGTGTACGCGCGACTTCTCGGTTATCGATTTGCACCGTTATTTTTATAAGGCTTAGAGAAATGGGTTTTTGCCGTCATTCCGACATTTGCATAAATTTTTGAAAAAACTGAAATTTCATCGAAATCGGTTAATGTTGCTATGAGCTACAAACGGTTAAAGATTGTGAAATCCCTGAGCGCGGGCTCTACGCGCGCTCTGATTGGCCAGTGTTTTTCGTTAATAACTCGAAAACGAAGCTTCAAACAACATTTTGGTAAAGGAAAAAGTTGTTCAGAGTCACCCCAGCAACCCCCCATTTCCGGGTGTTCGAGGAGTTACGGGACACCCTGTATATATATTTATATTAATCTGTCTCAGTATGTTGATCATTTTTGCTGTTACTATTACACAGACACATACTCATTTCTCCTTATAATTCAACAGAACCCTATATTTTTTTCAATATCCTTGTAGAGAGTGAGAAAACAAATTACCATCCCGTTCGTTCAATTTCGAGATATTTGCGTTTAAAGATTGTATATGCTGTAGAGTAGGGGTTCCCAAAGTTTTGCCTAGGTGGGCCAAATTGTAAATTCGAAAATATTTGACGGGCCATTAAGACAATTACGGCCATTGGCCGTTAAGACAATAAAATATGTACAATCTACATAACAACAAGATACATTACATATAAAATTTAGTGTTTTTTTAACTGAACAATTTTTAATTATAATATGATACAATTTGTTTATTTTTTTGTAAAAATGTAAATTATCTCTGTAAATTCAAGATCGCTGCTGATCTGCCATCGCGGGCCGCACTGTGGTATGAAAAAAATATGTAATATTAATGTAACATTAATTTATATGCAATTTATTCTCTCAGTACGTAACGTACCTAGCGACTTGACAACGATTGACTGTCGAGAATCGTTGGTTGTCAATGCCCTGAGAAACAAAAGACGATAGCAAGCACACGTATGAGTAACCACACACAGTTCTCTGTTTCGAATGTGTAATCGTTTGCCTTTTGCATCACTCACATACACGTGGTTTGACCCGCACAGATGCTCAATTGCAAATCAAGAAAGTGTTTGAATATCCGAATCTAAATCAAGCGCGCATCCTTATACATACTCGAGTGCTCGAATCTAAATTAAATAAGTATCCGGATACCCGAATATAAATTTTGCGCGTATCCGAGTATCCGATACTCGAAACTCGGATATCCGTAATAATAAACAATAGAAGCCCTACTTTAAACTATACCTCTACGCAGGAAATTGTATTCGATTTCTCGAAACTGCAAAGGTGGCGTAACTCCTCAATGTTTACGGTTGCACGGTCCGTATATTAAATAAATTTTCCATTCGAATGTTCGATTCGGTTGATTGACCGATTAGTAGCCACCGACAGCCCGAGCATCGGTTTCGATAATCGTAAACTGATCATGTGTCTTTGAACGAGATGGCAGTGTGCCAATCGAGATTCACACGGTACACGATCATCGGCTTGTTCGATTCGATTTCGATTTCGAACAGTGACACCGCACTCGACGTCATTACATCTGCGGTCGAACACGTTTGATCGTTGCGGTCGATCCACCGGTTTCTAATCGCGTGCCCGTGGTTACGCATGGTTACCGCAATCGTTCCGTGCGAAGAGAGCCTAACGTTGGACGAATAGTAAATAGAGTATATGTGTTCCTCATTTTTCTCGTATTCCCAACTGTCAACGACTTACCTTTCCAGGATGATTCATTATTCTCATGGTTACTTATTCGTTGTTGCCATTCGTTACTTGAACGTTCGAAAGAAACTTAACTCTTTGCAGTCGAACTCCGGGATATTCCCGGCAAGGCGTTTTTACCTTCGAAACGCTCTGCGAGCCCTTTGCCTGCAGAAACAGGGGGAAAAATAGTATGCGCACAGCTTAACCTTTAGGTCGATAACCACAATTGTCGACTTTTTGATAACGAAATTGTGAACTTGAGGCAAACACGGATAGGAAGTGTGTGAAATAGCAACGATCTGGCCGGATATTCAAATCTGTTGCCCCGCAAGAAATCGCGACGAACCCTCAGTCTGGCGGATTATCGTCAGAAACTTGTGCAATTACACTTGGCCGCCAGACCGAGGTACCGGTCCTCTCGCGCGTACCGTACCCCTGTGGAGAGGTCACGTGCGCGGTGGAAAGTCACGCGGCAACCCCTTGGAAAAACCCAAAAATGGGGGTTTTCTAATGTTAAGCAACAATCCCCTTCCCTTGGAAAGAGCTGCGTCCCACCTAAACAACCTCCTCCAATGAGGAGTCAGCACCTACACCCCCCAGAAGAAATCAGCCATCAATCAGCAACTGGCCAAAACTAAGGAAACGAGGCAGAAGCGCGTCCTTTTTTGGAAGTCTTAGTAGTTGGTCTTACGAAAATTAGTATTTTGATAGTCTCGTGGGGACATCACCTCAAGTATCACTGTGTTGCAAATAAAACTAGTTCTTAGTATTTCACACTGAATAAATCAAGGTGTGATTAAACTCGCGTACCGGTTCGGCAATTAAGCATCGAACATTACGCGGCCCGAACAAAATCTTTTATCGGGAAGATGAAATATTTTAAGTGCGAATGTGCGAAAGGGTACCCGAGTACTCGTTTGAATAAAATTTATACGTTTTTTTAGACAATAATTGACTGAACGAGCGCTACCAGAAAATAATTCCAACCAGGACGATTGAAATGCCTACGGAAAATACGACCGCAAAGAGTTAATTTACGCAGACATGTATCGTTTTAAATTATACATTATACATCAAATATAAATATTAACACTTTGCCAGCCGAACGAAATGCAATTAAACAGATGTCTAAGATTGCTAAAATGAATTCTAGGAAAACTGATAAAGTATTCTGCGTTAGGAAGATTACTAATGTAAAATTCGACGATGGTTCGATACATCGACAATATTAGGAAACAACATTTTTTAAAACATGAAGAAAAAATGAGAACGAAATATTTTAGATGAATAATACCGTAGAAAATGGTAGATTTATCACATCGCTTGGCAATGTGTTAATACAGTCGACCCTCGATAACTTGAATCTCAAGGGAAGAGCTAAAATTTTCGAGTTACAGAGCTTTCGAGAGCTCATTAGCGATATCCTTTTTCATTCTTGATCCAGTTTCTACTGTTTCAATTATGTTTATTTTATCAGCCAATGTTAATGTTTTCCGCTTGCGTTTATACGTCGTTCAAAATAAGAGTAACCTCGCTCTCGGACCGATTCTCGTCCGTTCTGCGCATAGGCAGAGAGCGTAGCAGAGGGTAAGGAGGAGAGAAACGTAGGCGGTTAAGTGGGGGTTTGGACGTTCTAAGTGGTTCTAGCCCTGCCTTAGGCACGCCCCATGCGCGAAGCGAGGTTACTCTCACTTTGAACAGAGTATAGAATTCGTTTTGTTACATATAATCCGGAGAAAAGTATGAGAAACTGTAGAACTGTGCTTTAACTTATTCCTTCAATCTTTCACAGTAAATTGCTTTTGTGATCAAAACACGTGCACTGTTTATCTCTATAAAGAAATAAACGATCATTAAACCGTTAATCCTATTGGATCGATTGACTGATATGTAGGAATTAACTTCGACTTGTAGAGGTCGGAGTTCTTCTGAATTCGAATTGTAGAGGTAAAATAGATATTAAACGTACGACAAATAATTCGAGTTAACGGAAGTTTTATTCCAAGTTGTAGAGGTTTTTACAGGGGAGCGGAAGGGAATGAAGAAAATTTTCGTTTTATAGAGGTTTTCGAGTTGTAGAGGAACGAGTTATCGAGGTTCCGCTGTATTAATATTTATTATACGGTTGCATTAAAAAATTACTTAGCAAAATTCTTTTAAGCGTCTGAATTACACTATTACAACGATTTACTTTAAAGAATGGAGTTAATCACATTCGAAAGCCAATTATTTATTATTCAACGGTTACAAAAATTGTTGCCATTTAGCGGTGTTATGCCTAATTATTAAGGACATTTATTTTAAATATAAAAAGATTAAGTATCAATCAAGTGCTTTGGCACCAAAATTTCAAATCTTATTTAGTTTCATCGTTTGCAATTGGGAAAGGGTTTGAAATAGATTAGATTTTTTTTGTACGAAGATGATTCTTTATGTGAAGTAAAACTTCATTACGAATTTCTGTGTTTCCTTCGTTCTTTTATGTACTTGTTACTGTTCTTTTAGGTGGCAAAAGGTTTAAGTTAAAGATTTATTGAAAGATAGCAACTAATGCATTTCGTATATCTGTATTTTGATCTTATTGTTCCCCGGTGCATGTTAATAAAGGAACAATAGACAAGTGGTGATTAATAAATGTTTCACATTTTATTTGTATCTTGTTATTATTGTCTTAGCTGTGGATTTATAAATGTACCTAATTAAATTCGCTATGAAAACAAACGTATCGTATTTCTTCAATGCTTTCCCATAGTTTATGATTTTTCCTTGCCTGTTTATCCTTTAAGGGGATATTCTAGTTCAAAAAAATCAATTTTACATTTTCTGAAAGTAGACATTTGCAGAAGTATAGCTGTCGAAGGATTTTTCCGAATTCGTAAAATTGACGTAGTTATAGATGGTTAAAGAAGACGACAAGTAGTCCGTAGTCATAAGTATACAGAAACTTTAAACGCGTTTTTCTCGAAACCATGTTCTTCTAAATGGCCGACATGATATCTCAAGTTATAGTTGTCCGATTGACTCGAAATTTTACATGCACCTTCGGTAGATGTGCTGTTATCGTCTGAACCAGAATTATGCTAAAATATATATTTTTCTGATTTTTAGAGCCTCTGAAAGACGAAAAAAAGTCGACAAAATCGATACACAAAATTCAAAGTGCCGCCATTTTGAAAATTTTCACTATTTTCTTTTCATTCTGGTTCACACCATACTCACAGTCGTACTAATCAAGAATCCTTTTGGTTTTTTCATTTCGGATAAAAGAATGGGCGAAATCGTGCCAGCCAGTGGGACACCTTTTTTTAAAGGGACTGTACTGAATGATGTATAATTCAGACAGTTTTGATTATTTTCACTTGAAAAAAATTATGAACTTTCTTAAAACATGAATAAATATGTATGCAAAATTCCGATACTGAGAAACTTATACTTTCCTTCCAAAAAAATCCCTAAGAAGGACTAAAAAATGACACTCTAGACTAGAATACCCCTTTGAGGAATATTCCAATAATCTGAATAAATTATCAGCTGCTTGATGCTATGTGTATGGCGAATGAACGAGGTACAACTTCTGGATCTGACGGTATTCTGATAATTTTATAAAAGTATCGATAATAAGCGTTTAACGCACTTTAAATACATCTTATCAGAACTCCTATTTTGCATAAAATTATTACCTATACCTGTACACTGAAAGATTTAAATAGAAACTCACAAAAATATTTTCGATCTTACGATAAAAAATGTATGTTACGTGCACCACAATTAAATCGTGTAATAACGTAATAAAACAGTGGCTTTCCGGTTATTATAATCTTTTTATCGCGGTTTTCTGTAACAGCGGCTTTCTCCACCATATTTGTGTGAAATCGTTAGAGCGAGTTTTCGCCTTCGTAAGGAGAATATGACACTTTGTTACGAAAATCAAGTTTCCCTACTTTTCATATTTCCATCGGAATATTGGGAATGGTTAGGCTATATTTTCTGACGATAACGAGTCCAAATACGACTTTATTCGAAATTTTTTTCACCAAAAGCATGATTGTAGACACTTTAATTTTGAGGTTATGATGAATTCAGTTTCACCAGAGAAACCGTACCTATTCATCGATGATATTTTGATGATTATACAGGGTGTTCCACGCAACTGGACGAAGTCATAGCGTTAAAACGGTAGAAGATAGAAAAAAATTTGATTAGGAAACATTAAATGGTTTCAAATGATGAATCACGTGGTTCACGTGTCTCCGAAAATGGAGGTGTTTCAAAGATTTCAAGACCACCTCTATTTTTTTTAACGAAACTATGCATTTTTTAATACACCATTCGATGCATCTTTAATTCTCTACGAAAAGGTATTAAGGTGCTTGGGTTGAAAAATGTTGAAAAATTAGTTTAGAAGATTCTTTAACTTCAGTTTTTCAACATTGTGTCATTGTGTTTGGACCTACACTACCGGCCAAAAGTTTGGAATCACCGAGCATTGCAATTTACACAAAAATTTCGCGAAAAATACACTACCGGCCAAAAGTTTGGAATCACCGAGCATTGCAATTTACACAAAAATTTCGAGAAAAAAATTAGCGACTTTGAGAATTTTTTATCATTCGAATCAATTGATATGAAATAAATTGAAATAAACTTCAAATTTAAAAAAAATTAGCAGCAGATTTAATATTGATGAAAAGTGGGAGGTGATTCCAAAATTTTGGCCAGTAGTGTATGTATCTTCGAACGTGTAGCTCCAAATATGACACATATAACGTTGGGCATCTAAAGTTAAAATATATCATTTTTCGACCCAAGTACCTTAATACTTTTTTGTAGAGAATTAAAAAGTGCATCGAATGGTGTATGAAAGAAATGTACAGTTCCATACATGGAACGTTCCTTCTCAGAAGATATGTACTTGAAACCATTTAATTTCTCCTAGTGAAATTGTTTTCTACCTTCTACCGTCTTAACGCTATAGCTTGGTGTGGGACACCCTGTATAATGAAAAATACAAGTATATTTATTTTCGTTATAGGAGAAGGCAAGCGTCACCGTACATTTATCTTGTTTCTTCTCGTAGTGTTGTCATGTACCATCATAAAGTAACAGATTTATTGGATAATGACAATTGCATGTATGCAGGGTGTTGAGCAAGAACAGATGAGAAAAATGTTATCGTTGACTCTATACCACAAAATAAAGCGAATTTTAATAAATAACAAAAATATCTTTTTAGTTATAAGTATTTAGAAAACCACCTAAAAACTCCTCGAAGCCAGGCAATCTGCCATACACCAGTCACCATGAAGTAAATAGGTCAGTATGCAAGATTACAATTGTCAAAACCATGAGAGATCTCGTAAGTTTGTTAAGAATTCCAAACTAAGGAAAATTAATAAACACTAAATATTGATCTTATGAAAGTTTACATTTATACGCTGGTAGACTTTTCTTGCTGCCTCTGATCAACATAATGTTAACACCCTTGAAATTGAGAGTAAAATTTGCAGTAAAACACTTACAGCTCCGCTATTATAACAAATTTTTGCAAAATGTTTTGGGAATCTTAAATTATTAGAAAATACAACAAAAAGAGATCGAGTACTGTACAAGTAAAGATACAAGTTAGTACTGTTTTGAAAACGTTTCGACGTCGGCTACAAGAATACGCAATAACAAAATATAGTTCCTATCTAAAAATATAAACGTGACCTTCGCAGGACTTTTCGAGGTCATTGCAAGATAAAATAAATCCTGGTATCACCCACAGTTTCCCCGATATTTACTGTTGGGGTTTTATTGAACTACACGCTACATTATTAAAGTATATACAGGGTGTCCCGTAACTCCTCGAACACCCGGAAATGGGGGGTTGCTGAGGTGACTCTGAACAACTTTTTCCTTTACCAAAATGTTGTTTGAAGCTTCATTTTTGAATTATTAACGAAAAACACTGGCCAATCGGAGCGCGCGTAGAGCCCTCGCTCAGGGACGAAGAAGAGAGGCTCATTCGCGCGCGATTCCGACTAATTGCAATTTTTTCAAAAATTTATACAAA
>NW_017100467.1:0-888 GCF_001263275.1 Habropoda laboriosa | reverse complement strand
TCGCGAAGAACTACTATAGCCATGTGCGGCGTTACATTTGTATATTCCCTTCGTTTAACAGTATGTAATCGTGTGAGATATTGAAGAACCTAGCACACATTTGTAATCGGTATTAAAAAATGGAAAGATGTCGTTGGTCATTTTAGTTTTAGGAATTATTTTTAAAGTCGACATATTTAGTTATCTGTATTTGCCCCCACCATCGTAGAGAGAGAATTCGACGCCGATGTCCAGAATGCATAGCAGAACCGTACGCCATTTGGAGGACGAAAATCGTCCCAGTATGATATGCGAATGTCGCGAAGTACTACTATTACCATGTGCGACATTATATGTTTATATTCGCTTCGTTTAACAGTAAGACCGGAACCGCTTGAGCTTTGAATAACAAGGCACACCATTCTATTCGGTATCAAAAAATGGTAATATTTCGTTGGTCACGTTTAGTTTTAGGAATTATTATTAACGTCGAAATAATTAATTATCTGTATTTTCCCCCACCATCGTAGTTCCAATATTCGGCGCCGAAGTCCAGACTGCATAGCAGCATCATACTCCATTTAGAGTACGAGTATCGTACCGGTACGTTACATGAAATTCGCCAAGAAATACTATCCCCAAGCGAGACGTTATATGTGTATATTCGCTTCGTTTAACAGTAACACGGGAACCGTGTGAGATATTGAAGAAACAAGCACATCTTTATATTCGGTATCAAAAAGAGGTAAGATTACCTTGGGAATATTTATTTGTAGCGATTCTGAAGGAATTATATTTAAGTTCGAAATATTTAGTTATCTGTTTTGGCCCACACCATCGTATTGCGAAAATTCAACGCCGATGTCCAGAATGCACAGCAGGAACGTACTCCATTTAGAGTACGAGTAT
>NW_017100466.1:0-2112 GCF_001263275.1 Habropoda laboriosa | reverse complement strand
CTCAAACGGTTCACGTGTTACTGTTAAAAGAAGCGAATATACACATATTACGTCGCTCATGGAGATATTACTTCTTCGCGATGTTCACCTACCGTACCGGTACGATACTCGTACTCGAAATGGAGTACGATACTGCTATGCATTCTGGTCTCCGGCGTCGAATTTTCGTACTACGATGGTGGGGGCAAAAACATATAACTAAATATTGCGACTTTAAAAATATTCCCGACAAATAAATGTTCCCTACGAAATCATACCCTTCTTTGATACCGAACACAAAGGTGTGGTTTGTTTTTTCAATAGCTCAAACAGTTCCCGTGTTACTGATAAACGAAGCGAATATACACATATATCGTCGCACATGGTTATAGTAGTTCTGCGCGACCTTCGCAAATCATACTGGGACGATTTTCTTCCTCTAAATGGCCAACTGTTCTGTTATGCATATTGGACGCCGGCGTCGAATTTTCGAACTACGATGTGGGGGAAATTACAAATAATTAATTACTTCGTCTTTAGAAATGATTCCAATAAATAAAAGTTCCCAACGAAACCTTACTTTTTTTTGGTACCGAATACAAAAGTGTGGTTCGTTTTTTCAAAAGCTGAAACGGTTCCCGTGTTACTGTTAAACGAAGCGAATATACACATATAACGGCGCGCATGGAGATTGCATTTCTCTACAATTTTCACGTAACGTACCAGTACGATAATCGTACTCTAAATGGAGTACGATTATGCAATGCATTCTGGACATCGGCGCAGAATTTTCGGATTACGAAGTGGCGGAACATACAGATTATTAAATTTTTCGAATTTAAATATAATTCCTTCAGCTAAATGTATCCAACGAAATCTTACAATTATTTGATCCCGAATATGAAGGTGTGCTTTGTTATTCAAAGCTCGAACGGTTCCGGTCATACTGTTAAACGAACCTAATATACACCTATAACGTCGGCTAGGCGATAGTAGTTCTTCGCGAGTTTCACATAACATACTGCGGGAAAATTCGTACTCTAATGGTGTTTGATTCTGCTATGCATTCTGGACGCCGGCGTCGAAGTTTCGAACTACGATGTGAGGGAAAACACAAATAATTATATATTTCGTCGTTAGACATAATTCCAACAAATAAATGTTCCCAACGGAATCTTATCTTTTTTTGGTACCGAATAAAAATGTGTGGTCCGTTTTTTCAATACATCAAAAGGTCCCGTGTTACTGTTGAGCGAAGCGAATATACACATGTAACGCCGCACATGGTTATAGTAGTTCGTAGCGACCTTCGCATATCAAACTGGGACGATTCACCTTCTCTAAATGGCGTATGGTTCTTCCATGCATTCTGGACACCGGCGTCGAATTTTCGAACTACGATGTGGGGGAAAATACAGATAATTAAATATTAATCGCTACAAATAAATATTCCCAACGAAATCTTACCTCTTTTTGATACCGAAGACAACGGTGTGCTTTGTTATTCAAATCTCAAACGGTGCCGATGTTACTTTTAAACGATGCGAATATACACCTTTAACGACGGCTAGGCGATTGTAGTTCTTCGCGACATTAACCTAACTTACTGCGGCAATTGTCGTAAACTAAATGGCGTACGATGCTGCAATGCATTCTGGTCATTGCCGCCGAATTTTCGAACTACGATGGTGGGGGAAAATACAAATAATTGAATATTTCGTCGGTAGAAATGAATCCAATAAATAAATGTTCCCCACGAAATCTTACCAATTTTTGGTACTGAATACAAAAGTGTGGTTTGTTTTTTCAATAGCTCAACCGGTTACCGTGTTACTGTTAAAAGAAGCGAATGTACACATATTACGTTGCGCTTGGAGATAGTATTCCTTCGCGCATAACATACTGCGGAGATATTCGTACTCTAATGGTGTTTGATTCCGCTATGCATTCTGGACAGCGGCGTCGAATGTTCGAACAACGAAGGGGGGGAAAATACAGATAAATAAATATTTCGACGTTAAAAGTAATTCCTAAAATAAATGTGACCAAGGAAACCATACCTTTTTTGGAACCGAATACAAAGGTGTGCTTTGTTATTCAAAGCTCAAACGGTTCCGGTCATACTATTAAACG
>NW_017100465.1:0-606 GCF_001263275.1 Habropoda laboriosa | reverse complement strand
AAGATTTCGAATTTAAATATAATTCATCAGCTTAATGAATCCAACGAGATCTTACAATTTTTTCATCCCGAATATAAAGGTGTGCGTGTTTCTTCAATATCTCACACGGTTGCCGTGTTACTGTTAAACGAAGGGAATATACACCTATAACGTCGGCTAGGCGATAGTACTTCTTGGTGACATTCACATAACACACTGCGGCGATAATCGTACTCTAATGGTGTTTGATTCTGCTATGCATTCTGGACGTGGCGTCGAATTATCGAACTTCGATGGTGGGGGAAAGTACAGATAATTAAATATTTCGAACTTAATAATAATTCCTAAAACTAAATGTGACCTACTAATCCTTCCCATTTTTTGTTACCGAATACAACGGTGTGCTTAGTTATTCAAAACTCAAACGGTACCAGTCTTACTGTTAAACGAAGCGAATATACACATATAACGACGCACATGGTTATAGTATTTCTTAGCGACCTTCGCATATCATACCGAGTCGATTATCGTCCTCTAAATGGCGTACGATTCGACTATGCATTCTGGACGACGGCGACGAATTGTAAATCTACGATGGTGGGGGCAAATACAGATAATTAAATATTT
>NW_017100464.1:0-501 GCF_001263275.1 Habropoda laboriosa | reverse complement strand
TTACAACACGTTTTACGTGGCGAAACATGGAAAATAAAGGGAAAACAGGAGTTTGAAGCACTGCAAAACGTGCGCTGTCGCGGGAAAACAGCAGTATTTCAGTTTATATTCGTTAAAACACGTTTTACGTGACGGAATATGCAAAATAAAGAGGAGACAGTCATTTTGCAGTACTTCAAAACGTGGGTTGTCGCGGGAAAACAGCAGTATTACAGTTTATATTCGTTAGAACTCGTTTTACGAGGCGAAACATGGAAAATAAAGAGAAAACAGTCGTTTGTAGTACTGCAAAACGCCGTTTGTCGCGAGAATAAAGCTGAATTTCAGTTTATATTCGTTAGATCTCGTTTTACGTGGCGAAACATGGAAAATAAAGGGAAAACAGGCGTTTGTAGCACTGCAAAGCGTGGGTTGTCGCGGGAAAACTGCAGTATTTAGGTTTATATTCGTTAAAACATGTTTTACGTGACGGAATATGCAAAATAAAGAGGAGACAGTCAT